>NW_027310869.1:0-42303 GCF_047496795.1 Chiloscyllium punctatum | reverse complement strand
CATCCGAGGAGCAGCAGCAAAATCGACAGTTCGGGCAAAAGCCCTTCATCAGGAATAAAGGCAGAGAGCCTGAAGCGTGGAGAGATAAGCTCAAGGCTGAGTTGCAGTGGGAGAGGGACTCCCTGAGATTCTTGTAGAGAGAGAGGAGGAAAACCTCTTCAAGGCAGGCATCCTTGCAAGAGGATTCGCAGTAGGGTTAAAATCAACAAGGTAAAAACAATGACTGCAGACGCTGGAAACCAGATTCTGGATTAGTGGTGCTGGAAGAGCACAGCAGTTCAGGCAGCATCCGAGGAGCTGCAGCAAAATCGACGTTTCGGGCAAAAGCCCTTCATCAGGAATGAGGCAGAGAGCCTGAAGGGTGGAGAGATACGCTAGAGGGGGGTGGGGGTGGGGAGAAAGTAGCATAGAGTACAATAGATGAGTGGGGGAGGGGATGAAGGTGATAGGTCGGGGGGGGGGGGGGGTGCGGGGAGGGGGTGGATAGGTGGAAAAGACGGAAAATATTCAGCCTGGAGTCCGGTTACCAGTGGTGTACCACGAGGATCTGTTTTGGGACTGCTGCTGTTTGTTATTTCTCTCAATGACTTAGACGCAGGCGTGGGTGGATGGGGTTGGTAAGTTTGCAGACGACACTAAAGTCGGTGGAAAAATGTTGCAGGGGGACTTGGATAAACTGGAGAATTGGGCCGAGAGGCAGCAAAGGGAGTTCGATGCTGCTAAGTATGAGGTGATGCGCTTTGGGAAGAATAGCAGGAAGGCAGAGTACTGAGTTGACGGAAAGATTTTTGGTAGTGTGGATGTGCAGAGGGATCTTGGAGTTTCATTCGTAGAGGGATTGAATTCCGGAGCCGCAATATCATGCTGCAACGCTGGTGTGGCCACACTTGGAATATTGTGTGCAGTTCTGGTCCCCATATTTCAGGAAGAATGTAGAAGCATTGGAAAAGGTGCAGAGGAGATTTACCAGGATGTTGCCTGGTCTGGAGGGGAGGTCTTATGAGGAAAGGCTGAGAGACTTGAACCTGTTCTCATTGGCAAGAAGAAGGCTAAGAGGGGATTTGATAGAGACATACAAGATGATCAGAGGATTAGGTAGGGTAGGCAGTGAGAATCTTTTTCCTGGGATGATGACGTCAGCGTGTATGAGGGGGCATAACTACAAATTGAGGGGGGATAGATTAAAGATAGATGTCAGAGGCAGGTTCTTTACGCAGAGAGTGGTAAGGGTGTGGAATGCCGTACCTGCTAATGCAATCAACTCAGCCACATTAGGGAGGTTTAAACAATCCTTAGATAAGCACATGGGTGATTTTGGGATAGTGTAGGGGGACGAGCTGAGAATAGTTCACAGGTCAGCTCAACACCGAGGGCCGAAGGGCCTGTTCTATGCTGTATTGTTCTATGTTCTATATCTCTCACCCCTCAGTTTAAAGCTATGCCCCTCGTGCTAGCCATCATTATCTGAGGAAAAAGGCTCACACTGTCCACCCTACCTAACCCTCTGATCATCTGATATGTCTCAATTAAGTCACCTCTCAACCTTCTTCTCCCTAACAGAATCAGCCTCAAGTCCCTCAGCCTTTCCTCATAAGACCTTCCCTCCATACCAGGCAACGTCCTGGTAAATCTCCTCTGAACCCTTTTCAGATCTTCCACATCCTTCCTATAATGCGATAACCAGAACTGGACACCATACTCCGAGTGCGGCCGCACCAAAGTTTTGTACAGCTGCAGCATGACCTCATCGCTCCGAAATTGAGTCCCTATCCCAATAAAAGCTAACACACCGTACACCTTCTTAACAACTCTATCAACCTGGGGTGGCAACTTTCAGGGATCTATGTACATGGACTCTGAGATCTCTCTCCTCATCCACAATACCAAGAATCTTACCATTAGCCCAGGACTCTCTATTCCTGTTACTCCTTCCAAAGTGAATCCCCTCACACTTTTCCGAATTAAGCTCCATTTGCCATCTCTCAGCCCAGCTCTGCAACTTCTCTATGTTCCTCTATAACCTGCAACATCCTTCGTCACTATCCACAACTCCGCCGACCTTAGTGTCACCCACAAATCTTCTAACGCATCCTTCTATGCCCTCATCCAGGTCATTTATATAAATGACAAATAACATTGAACCCAAAACAGATCCTTGTGGTACCCCACTAGTAACTGAACTCCATGCTAAATATTTCCCATCACCCACCACCCTCAGTCTTCTTTCAGCTAGCCAATTTGTGATCCAAACCGCCAAATCATCCTCAATACCCTGCCTCTGTATTTTGTGCAATAACCATCGACCCGAGTTCTTCACAATCAGTGTTTGTGAGTCCGTGTGCCAGCTGTCACATTCCGCTCCAGCTTTCCAGTCCACTGGTTGTACTGTTCCTCTCCGGTTTTCAGAATTACCATAATTTGTTTTTCTTTCTTTATTCGTTTAGAGATAGTTAAGTTCATTTCCTTGAGGTTCTTGCACAGATGATGCAACTACCAACTTCTGTGAACAGCCAAAATTTACTATGAGGGGAAAGATAAAGAAGAGACCTAAGGAGCAACTTTTCCACGCAGAGGGTGGTACGTGTATGGAATGAGCTGCCAGAGGATGTGGTGGAGGCTGGTACAATTGCAACATTTAAGAGGCATTTGGGTGTGTATATGAATAGGAAGGGTTTGGAGGGATATGGGCCGGGTGCTGGCAGGTGGAGCTAGATTGGGTTGAGAAATCTGGGTCGGCATAGACGGGTTGGACCGAAGGGTCTGTTTCCATGCTGTACATCTCTATGACTCTTAAGTATAAGTTTTGGAGGAATCCTGAACACTCTTCGCAATGCTTGCAAAGCCATGACGAGATCTCTCCGAACATTAGGACCAGTTTTTCCTTTATACAAGATTTTACATCGCAGTCAGGAATGCCCACAAGACAACTCCCAGCTGCTCCCCCATCGTCACGTGCCATTCAAGACACAATGCAATGATCTGATTATTTGCAGAAACAGTGTGATGTAGATCATTCCTTAATAGCAAGATCTGGTGTAAATTTATTTTTAAACTGCAGGGTGTAGTCAGAATTTTAACTGCAGTGTTCTTATTGATTCTGAATAGCAGGAGATGGCAATGTAAATTTTTTATGTTCTACCTGCAAGACAGAGAAACATGCCACCCTACCCCTGGGACATCCAATTTCTTGAAGGTCAGCAGAGCAAATTAACCCCTTAACATCTCAAGATCAATTGGGCTTCTGCTAATGATATGGTATGAATTTTGGCAGGCATGAATGACAGTTCCCTCAAACGTCATATCCATGTAATAATCGATCCCATAAATTTAACCGTAGAAAGTATTTTTAAAAATTCCACTATTACTTGAGGATATATGGTAAATTTAAAAAGTGTTTTACTGGAACAGCATATTGTTATAGGGTTGGATGCAGATAATCAGTTAAGAGAATGGGGGGGGGGGCTTGAATTGTGAATGGTCATTGTTTAACGTACAATTTTAAGAGTTCAAGAACACATTGATATTTTCTTTGAATACTAGAATTTGGCAGTTCTCTGCTACTCATATTTTAACATATTTAGAGGGAAGGTGAACTTTGGGCATTTGGTTTAATTAACAGAAGGGTCCACCTACATGTTGCAACAGTTTAGAGTGGACCGGGACCCATGGTTTGTGGTTCCCCCACACGGTCATGCGACAGGGGTCTATGATTACCCCGCACGGTGACAGGACAGGGGTCTGCGACTCCCAAAGAGGGTGAAGGGATGGGGTCTGTGTCAGGTATTCCCCCACACAGTGACAGGACAATAGTCTATGATTCCACCACACGGTAACAGGAGTCTGTGATTCTCCCAAATGGTGATGTGGCAGGGGTCTGTGTCTGTGATTCCTCTGCGTGGTGACAGGACAGGGATCTGTGTCTGATTCCCCTGCAGAGTGACAAGACGGGTGTGTTTCTGTGATTCCCCTGCACAGTGATGGGATGAGAGTCTGTGTCTACAGTTCCCCTGCACGCTGACAGGATTGGTTGGGGGGCGGTGTTGATCTGTGTCTCTGATTCTCCCGCACTGTGACAGCATGGGGTTCTGTGTCTGATTTCCCTGCACGATGAGGGGATGGGGTCTGTGTTTGTGATTCCCCCACATGGTAATGGGACAGGGGTCTGCAATTCCCACACAGGGTGACGGGACGTTGGTCTGTATCTGCGATTTCCCGGTATGTTGACTGGATGTGGGTCTGTGTCTGCGATTCCCCGGATGTTGACAGGACACTGGTCTGTGTCTGTGATTCCCCCGCACGGTGACAGGTCAAAGGGGGCTGCTATTTGCCCGCACAGTGACAGGATGAGGGTCTGGGTCTCTCATTCCCCTGCACGGTGACAGGTCAAAAGGGGCTGTGATTCACCTGCACAGTGACAGGACAGGGGCTGTGTCTGCAATTCCCCCACACGGTGACGGGACAGGGGTCTGCAATTTTCCCACATGGTGACAGGATGGGTTTTTTTTTTTGTTTTTTTATTCATTTGTTGGACGAGGACGTCACTGGCTTGGCCAGCATTTATTGCCCAGAGGCAGTTAAGAGTTAACCACATTGCTGTTGGTCTGGAGTCACATGTAGACCACACCAGGTAAGGAAGGCGGTTTCCTTTCTGAAGGACATTAGTGAACCATGGTGATGGGACAGGGGTCTGTGACTCCCCCACAGGGTGATGCGATGTAGGCCCCACACGGAAACACCTTCCCCCAGTGGAGCAGGAAACGAGTCAATTACGACTACAAATTTATTACAGCAGAGTACACAGTTAAAAACTAACACAGGTACAAAAAGAATAACGCAGAGCGAGAGATTGCGGAGAGATCATAGCAGCTTGGGTGCCAGTGCTGACTTTCCCTTCCTTGGTCTTACCAGTAACCTCCTGCCTATGCTGAGGCTGAGCAGCCAGTGGGTAGGAACAGCTACATGGTACAGAGTGCCCAGCCATCATGAGGGATTGGGACCCCCATCCCTCCCTCCATTAGACAGGAGAGTAACAACTCTGAAAATCTTCAGGACTGGGACGTTGCTGACCTTTAAAAACAGCCACTAAGGGAAAACCCCCAGTTAATTATATAATGTCCAGCTGTAAACCTAAAGCCTTGAACTGTAGATAAAGCTCGCTCTACATTGGCCCCATCAAACATTCCAAGGGTATGGAGTAGATGGGGCCAATGTAGAGGGAGCTTTACAGAGTAAAATTCTCTCTACATTGGAGTGTGTCTGTGTGCATGTTAGTCTGAGAGAGGGAGTGTGCATGCACACACAATTTGTGAACACAGGTGTATGTGAGTGAGAGTCCATCTGGACAAGGGAACTGTGTTTATGTTGTGAACGTGAGTGCAAGTGAAAGTGAACATGCATGGGAGTGTGAACCCATGGGTCAGCAATTATGCAATAGTGTTTGAAATGGGGGGAATTGTGAGAGCATGAACGTCTACAAGCGAGTGTCCATCTAGGAGAGAGAAAATGGGGGAACCATGTGTGAGCACAAGAAATGAGCCTGAGTGTGAACACGTGAATGAATATGTTTGCATAAGGGAATGAGAGCGAGCACGTGAATGTAACCATGAGGGAGTGTGAGTGTGAAGGCAAGGGAATGAGTGAGAGAGCACGAGTGAGTGGGAGTGTAAGTGGGAGTTGATACCGGGTCAGATGGCCACTCTGCCCATCAGGAATTTTCTGTCAGTAACCACTGAGGCGATACAGAGACAGACACCAATGCAGTCAGGAACACGTAGATTGTTTTATCCCAATCTTCCCAACCCACCCAGCTCCAAAACAGCCAGGCTCCGCTTTGGAATGTGTGGTCTTGCGTTGCGAGACTAAGGGAGAGAACGGTGCGGAGCCAGTTCCGACCTCCTGTGTCCAGCCAAGAGTCAGCAAGCAATTCAGTGAGTGAGGAGCAGTACACAGCCCCACTCCAAAAAGGAACCCTCCTCCCTTCCCCATAATCCAGAGCTGGTGAGGTAGGGGGTCAGAGAGGGGCGTGGTTGGGCAGTGGAGCAGGGATTCTCACCCTGTAGCCAGCTCCCTCGCCCCCTCCCCCCCATGGAGCGAGCTCAGAGCTTGTGGGGGTTGACCCATTTGTAGGTGCCCTCGTAACGGAAACCAACTTTCTTCAGCAGCTCGTCAGCCTGTGGGGGTCCGCGGCTGTTGGAGAAGTTGGGGGAGACACAGGGGTTAGTCCATGCTTAACGATGAGAACCACTCCATTTCCCAAGAGACAGACAGTTCCTCATTTCCCACTACCCCCTTCTCCCACCTTCTCCCCAAACCAAGTGACCAAAAAAGGAAAGCATACCAAATGCCATCTTTGCTATCCTGTCTACCTGTGCGACTCCACTTACAAGAAGCTCTGAACCGCACTCCAAGGTGTTTCTGTTCAGCAACACTCCCCAGGACCTTCCCATTAAGTATATAAGTCCTGCCTGATTTTCCTTTCCAAAATGCAACACCTTACATTTATCTAAATTAAACTCCAGCTGCCACTCCTCAGCCCATTGGCCCATCTAATCAAGATCCCGTTGTATTCTGAGGTAACCCTCTTTGCTGTCCTCCACACCGACAATGTTGGAGTTATCTGCAAACTTACTAACCATACCTCCTATGTTCACATCCAGATCGTTTATGGAAATGTCCAAAAGCAGTGGGACCCAGCACCGATCCCTGGGAAAAACTGCTGGTCACAGGCTTCCAGTCTGAAAAGCAACCCTCCACAACCACCCTCTGTCTTCTACCCCCGAGACAATTCTATAACCAAATGACTAGCTCTCCCTGGATTGCATGAGATCTAACCTTGCTAACGCATCTACCAATGCTGGCCCAGGCAGTGACACCCACACCCTGAAAATAAATTCATCAGAACATGAGTGAAAAGACCCACCTGCCATAGACATAGTGAACTGGGTGCACTTTCGAAGATTCCAGTTTACGGAGCATTGGGGTGAATACACGCCAGGCTTCTCTCAGCTCATCACTACCAAACAGACAGAGACATGGGAGAGAAGGCGAGGACGCAAGAGAGACAGAGACAGACACAGTGAAAGGGGACAGAGGATGGAGGGAGGAAATGAGTGGGACCGAGTAGGTGCAGGGGCAGAGGGAAAGAGTGCATGAGATGGGGAGAGCATGATAGATGGGGCAACAGCAAGGGACAGAAGGAACAGACAGAAAGTGAGGGAGAGATATGGGGAAAGACACAGAGAGATGGAGTCAGTCACAACTCTCAAATCCTCAAATATTCCTCATTACGGCAACGTGTGGGTGTGTGTGCGCGCGCATGGATGTGTCTATATCCCAGTGAGGGTCAGTGTGTGTATAGATGTGTGAGAGAGCCTGTACCCAAGTGAGGATGAGAGAGGAGAGTAAAATGTGGGGGGGGGGGGAGGATGAGGGAAGAGAGTGAAAAACACAAGCATGATTCACATTGCCAAACAAACAGCGCAAGGAGGGCAGCAGGTGAAGGGTGTGCGGGGGTTTGTGCACCTGTACCCCAGTGAGAGTGGCAGAGTTGGGGGATGAGGGGTGGTGTGGGGGTAGGGATGAGTGGGGGTTGCCTTGTGCTCCAGAGAGAGAAAGAGATAGTGTGTGTGCATGCATGCGTACATGTGGGTCTCAGTGAGTGAGCGAACGTGCAAGTGTGTGTGTGGGAGCCTCTACCCCAGTGATAGTCCTGTGGGGTGACGAAGACAGTTTCTCACCTTCGTACAAAGTGCATTTGACTTCCACAGAAAACATCAAGAATCAATCGCTCATATGCATCTGGTAATTTCACATCCTGACAGAGTGAAAAAAACACTAGGATAAGTCACATTGCTAAACATACACTGCTGAAGCCACAGATATCTTCATGTTTGTAATGAGCCCTCAGCACTAATATTCCTCAGGGAGTGGAACATAACACAAACACCCACAGAAACACATCCAAATGCCTCTCCTCCCCTCCCAGAGCCCTGTGTTACTGACTGTATCCCTACTGATGTTAATCCAGCTCCCTCACACTGTCCCTCAGTAACCTCTCTCCCCCCCCAGTGCCCTGTGTTACTGACTGTATCCCTACTGATGTTAATCCAGCTCCCTCACACTGTCCCTCAGTAACCCCTCTCCCCCCCCAGGGCCCTGTGTTACTGACTGTATCCCTACTGATGTTAATCCAGCTCCCTCACACTGTCCCTCAGTAACCCCCCCCCCCCCAGGGCCCTGTGTTACTGACTGTATCCCTACTGATGTTAATCCAGCTCCCTCACACTGTCACTCAGTAACCCCTCTCCCCCCCCCAGAGCCCTGTGTTACTGACTGTATCCCTACTGATGTTAATCCAGCTCCCTCACACTGTCCCTCAGTAACCCCTCTCCCCCCCAGAGCCCTGTGTTACTGACTGTATCCCTACTGATGTTAATCCAGCTCCCTCACACTGTCACTCAGTAACCCCCCCCCAGGGCCCTGTGTTACTGACTGTATCCCTACTGATGTTAATCCAGCTCCCTCACACTGTCACTCAGTAACCCCTCTCTCCCCCCCAGGGCCCTGTGTTACTGACTGTATCCCGACTGATGTTAATCCAGCTCCCTCACACTGTCCCTCAGTAACCCCTCTATCCCCCATTGCCCTGTGTTACTGACTGTATCCCTACTGATGTTAATCCAGCTCCCTCACACTGTCACTCAGTAACTCCTCTCCCCCCCCAGGGCCCTGTGTTACTGACTGTATCCCTACTGATGTTAATCCAGCTCCCTCACCCCTGAGGCCCAAGCCACTGCCACCCCTCACAGGGCCCTGTGTTACTGATGGTTTCTGTACTCTGGCTCCCTCACTGTCTCTCAATGACCCCACTCCCACTCACCTTGTAGCGGCTGCCGTAGGTGAGGTCTAGCTCTGCCTCCTCCGGGTGGAAGGACATGCCTGGTTTCTTGGTCATCATCTTGGTGTAGATGGCCTCATTGGGCTGTACTCTGATCACCAGCTCATTGCGTTTGCACTGGCTCTGGAAGATGTCACCGGGCACGTCCCGGAACTGCAGCCGCACCTCCGCCTTGCGCTCATTCAGTGCCTTCCCACAACGCATGACGAACGGGACTCCTAGCGACAGTGGGGGTGGGGGGGGGGAAAGTGGATGCATCATAGACTATCATGAGCCGCACTGTCCCAGCACTGGGGGTCACCGACCCCCTCCCTGTGCTGTGGCTAAACCCGCACAACATTTACGTTCCATCACTCGTGGACTGAAATGATAGCACAGGAAGATCCCACCTCTGGCATACTCTGCCAGCCCACTGCCCTGAGGCAGAATGGCCTTCTGTTCCTGTGTAACAGGCTGAAGGAGGAGGAGGGGCTGAATGGCCTCCTGTTCCTGCATTTGTCAAACACCTCCTGGTGCCATGGGTTAGACACACTTAATTGTGCAACACTGACAGGAGGCCCTTCATGCAAGATCTCACCTGTGGCGCACCCCGTCTCCCCCCACCTTGAGGCTGAATGGCCTCCTGTTCCTGAGTGACAGACTCGAGGAGGAGGGGGGGTTGAATGTCTTCCTGTTCATGTGCAATCGGCTGGAGGAGCTGGGGAAAAAAACAAGAGGGCCTGAATGGCTCCTATTCCTGAGTAAGGGGCTAGGTACTCACCATCCCACCGCTCGTTCTGGACATAGAGCACCACAGCCGCATATGTGGGGGTCACTGAGCCCTTGGGCACAGTGGGGTCATCAAGATAACCCTTCCGGGCCTCCCCCTGCCCCTTGGGATCGCCAACATACTGCCCGAGGACGACGTTCTCCATCTCAATCTCAGGAACACACTTCAACACCTTCACCTGCAAGGAAAAAGGTAACCAGCTGAGAAAGGAATGCTCCCTCCATCAAACACTCCCAGGCAAGGTCAGCACAGGGTTAGAGACAGAGTGAAGCTCCCTCTACGCTGTCCTCCATTAAAGACTCTCAGGGCTGGGTGTTAGATAAGAATAAAGCTCCTCAGGGGTGGCGGCATGTATCTGGGACCCACCTTTTCGTCCCGCACATCATCAGAGTTGGTAGAAGCCGGCTTCTCCATGGCAACAAGGCACAACATCTGCATCATGTGATTCTGCATAACGTCCCTGAGGGAGAGAGGAAGAAAGGACATTGGTTACGTGCCAAGGGAGAGGGTGCTGACAGAGGGTCTGCATTGTGAGTTGAGGGAGGTAGCGGGGAAAGTCATACCTGATAATCCCAAACTCATCAAAGTAGCCCCCTCGGCCCTCGGTTCCAAAGGGTTCCTTGAAAGTGAGGATGACTGAAGCTATATTGTCCCGATTCCACACTGGGGCAAAGATGCGGTTCGCAAACCTGGATCAGGTGGTGGTGGGAATAAAATTTCAAATAGACGTTAGAGCCACTGTTACCACTGTCCATCACCTGCTGTGCTGAGAGGGGGTGAACAGAGATACAGTGCAAGGGAGGGGACAGAGAAAGGGGGTGTGGGACAGAGGGGGAATGTAGGCGGAGGGAGGGTAAGAACAGAGAGAATCTTAAAATCCCCACAGCGTGGAAACAAGCCATTTGGCTCAACAGTCCAGACTGACCCCTCTGAAGAGTATCCCACCCTGACCCATTTACTGTACATTTCCTAATACTAATGTACCTAGCCTGAAACACCATGGGTGATTTAGCATGGCCAATTCACCTAACTTGCGCATCTTTGGACTGTGGGAGGAAACCCACGCAGACACACGGGGAGAATCTGCAAACTCCACATGGATAGTTGCCGGAGGGTGGAATCGAACCCAGGTCCCTGATGCCATGAGGCAGTGGTGCTAACCACGGAGCCACCATGCCACCCCCAAGAGAGATGACAAGAATACATATGAGAGAACTGTGCACAAGGGTGAGAGGAGGAGAAAACATGCTCACCACCACCCCTGGGGTCCACACCAGGATCTAATCTTAACCCCTGCCCCACTTTCTCTCCACCCCACCCCACACCCTCCCCACAGTTGCCCTGTTGATCATGGATTCTGTGAAGAGGTGGGGTTGTGACTGTGTTGGAATGCAAGGGTCTGTGCCCCCACAGGGACAGGGTGGGAGACCCTCCCCCTCCCCACAGCGAGCATGTACCTGAGCACCATGAGGTTCTGCACCATCTCCTTGCCCAGGTAGTGATCAATACGATAGATTTGTTCCTCGGTAAACAGCGACGAGAGATGGTCCGACAGCTTGTTTGAACTCTCCAGGTCTTTCCCAAATGGCTTCTCCACAATCACCCGATTCCAGCCTCTGCAGTGAGGGAGGGGGTCAACAGGCAGCTACTCGACAACAGGGCCCATGGTAAAGCTCAATCCCCAACAACCACACACAGCACTGGAACATCGATCGCAACACAGACACTATTCCTCATTCAGAGGCACTGAATTCCCAACCTCACTCTCTGTCTCTGTCCTAACCATCCCCCAGCTAGAAGTATGTCATTAGGGGAGCAAGGGGGCTGCTTTGTCCTGGATGGTGTCAAAGCCTCCTGTCCAGGGCAAGTGGGGGTATTCCCTCACCCTCCTGACTTGTGCCTTGTTGATGTTGGGACAGACTTGGGGGGGGGGGGGGGGGGGGGAGAAGAGAGTAAGTAGGGGAGTTACTTGCTGCAGAATTCCCAGCCTCTCACCTGATCTTCTAGCCAGGTATATGAATACAGCAGTTACTTCAGTTTCTGGTCAATGATAACCCCCAGGATGTTGACAGTGGGAGAATTCAGTGCTGATAACACCATTGAATGTCAAAGGGGTGATGGTTAGATTCTCTTTTGTTGGAGATGGTCACAGCCTGGCATTTCTGCAGGAGTGAATGTTTCTTGCTCCTTGCCAACCCAAACCTGGATATTGTCCAGATCTTGCTGGACTTGAACATGGATTGCTTCAGTATCTGAGGAGGGGATGAATGGTGCTGAATATTTGGGAAAATCTCCATTTCTGATCTTAGGGTGTTGGGAGGCAGTGGAAAGTGATGGAGCTGAAGAGAGATGGTAAAGCTGCCCTCCCCCCCCCCCCCACTCCAACCCAACCCCAGACACCCCCTCCAGCCCCAGGCCCACACTTCACCCCCCATGCCCAGGCCAGGCCACTTACGTCTTGCCCATACAGTAGTGCCGAATGTTGCGGGTCACATCCATGTAGACGCTGGGGGGTAAGGCGAGGTAGAAGAGCCGATTGGCCTGCCGGCCGTGGTGCAGGGAGTTGATGTGAGCGTCCAGCCTCTGGAAACTGGCCTCCTCGTTGTACTGGCCCTGCACATAGCTATTCCGCAGGAAAAAGGCATCCACTTTCTGCTCCTCACCTGCTGAGAGCTGGGGGGGGGGGGGGAGGGAGGAGAGGAGAGAAATTATTTAAAATGGGGTTGGTGAAATCCTGGCAGTTAGTGTCAAAAAAACTGAGATTGGGGAGGGGGTTTGGGAAGTCAGACCATCACCCTCCAAACACCAGGCAGAAAGATGCACTCACTCAGGGATGGGGGTCAATCCAGTCCCCGGAAAGGGAGTCAGTCTGTCCGGACCAGGAGTTACAAGCACCTACCTTGAAGAAGGGTACAGTCTGTTTGCGGATGGCATCAATGCTGAGATCTGAGCGGGCGTAGCCAACCACATGGGTATCCTCTGGCAGGAGACTATCACGATAAAGCCACCTGAGGGGAATAGAGGGACACAGCACAGGGTTAGATACAGAGTAAAGCTCCCTCTACACTGTCCCAAAATCAAACACTCCCAGGATAGGGACAGCACAGGATGAGATACAGGGTAAATCTCCCTCTACACCGTCCCCACAATCAAACACTCCCAACGACAGGGTTTTATATACAGAATAAAGGTGTCTCTACACTGTCCCCCACATCAAACCTTCCTAGGATAGGGGGCCAGATACAGAGTAAAGCTCTCTCTACACTGTTCCTATCAAACAGTCCTAGGGCAGGGACAGTACAGGGTCACATACAGAGTAAAGCTGTCATGGTTGTCGGTATGTTCACTGAGCTGGAAAGCTGATTTGTAGACATCTTGCCCCCTGTCTAACTGACATCTTCAGTGCTTTGGAGCCTGCTGTGAAATGCTGCTGGTTCCAGTTGCTTGTCGTAGTGACTGGCGTATATTGGGTCTCAGTCTGTGTGTTTGTTGATAGAATCACTAGATGAGTGTCATGCCTCTCCGAATTCTTTGGCTGACCTTCTGTTGAACATCTCCCATGATCATGTGTTGTCCCAATTGAATTTGTGGGCCTTGTCATCCATGTGTGTAGTTACTAGGGACAGTTGATCATGGCGTTCAGTGGCTAGTGGGTGTTCGTGGATGTGGATTGCTAGTTGTCTGTACCAGCCCTCTGTGTTCTTTGTACCAGGCCTCCGGCAAATCCAAGGTAAAAACAATGACTGCAGATGCTGAAAATCAAATACTGGATTAGTGGTGCTGGAAGAGCACAGCAGTTCAGGCAGCATCCAACGAGCAGCGAAATCAACGTTTTGGGCAAAAGCCCTTCATCAGGAATAAAGGCAGTGAGCCTGAAGCATGGAGAGATAAGGCCTTTATTCCTGATGAAGGGCTTTTGCCCGAAACGTTGATTTCGCTGCTCGTTGGATGCTGCCTGAACTGCTGTGCTCTTCCAGCACCACTAATCCACTACTGCAAATCCAAGCCAAACTCTGGATCAGATGTGTGTACAACACCTTTTGTTATTAAGTTTTGAGAAGATTTGTAGCTAAGGTTGAGGTTCTGGGTGTAGGTTTGCTTGCACCAGCTTTTAGATTAAGAACACACACCGGATTGGCAACACCATTCTCAGAGGGATCAGATTTACAAGAGAGAGGAGGGAACCTACAATCAACTCCAATTCCTGCACGTGATGGTACAAAGAACACAGAACAGTGAATGTGCCATGACAGTGTACAGGAAAGCCACACACACACTGACCAGATCTGGAACTACAAGGGCAACCACTCAAACACACAACAAGAAAAGTTGCATTAGGACTCTGTTCAAAAGGGCTACAAGACACTGCAGCACTCCTGACCTATAAAGCGAAGAAGAACAACACCTCTACAGAGTCTTCACCAAGAACGGATGTCCCCCAACTCCATCTGCAGATGCCTAGCAGACAAACAACACAACAAGGACATGCCACAACCTAATTCCCCAGTCATGCAACCTTACATAAAAGTAGTCTCTGAACTGACAGCCAGATTTCTCCAATCACTGGAATTCATGACAGCCCATAAACCGACAGCCACTCTCAGACAACTCACCAGAACAAAAGGCCCTATACTCATGTGCAAGGCTAACCTAATTTACAATATTTTGTGCAGAGACTGTATGCACCACTATATAGGGAAAACCGGCAGACAACTAACAATCCACATCTACATAAAGATCCCTGACAGTACAACGGAAAACCGGAACTGGAAGCAGCAGGAACAGAGCTCAAATCAATTCCAGAAGACACAGGACAGCAATATTTCACAGGAGGCTCCGAATCACTGAAGATGCCACCAACACAGGGAACAAAATATCTGCAAATCAACTTCCCAGCTTGGTGAACATACCCACAACCAGCGCCAGAACTACAAATCTCTCTCTACACTGTCCCCTCCATCAAACACTCCCACGACAGAGACAATTTGGGGTAGAGCTACCGCTACACAGTTCTCCCCCATCAAACACTCCCAGGGAAAAGGTGTGAAGATACAGAGTAAAGATCCTTCTACATTGTTCCTCAAATCCTCCCACTAATTGCCCCCTCAGGGGGTGGTGGGACTCCAGTTTGTCCCAGTGCTGCCCAGCAGGGCGAGGTGATGTGCTCATCAATGCGTCCCTTCCTCAGGCAGTTCAGCATGGGTGAGCATCACACCAGGCCCGATTCCAGCTGCTCACACCACCCCCCACCCCAGGGTCAGCCCCAGTTCTTTTTCTCCTCCCTGATTGCATTGAGGAGGAGGAAGAAGGGGCTCAAGGGGCAAACGTGAGGAGAGCAGCTTACCACAACGTGGGGTAAATCTTCTTCTTGGCCAAGTCACCCTGTAGGTGGAAAGAAAGGGTGGGGGGGGGGGGGGGGGGGGGAGGGAGGGAAAGAGAGAGAATCAGTCCACACTCAAAGACAACACGGTCATCGCTGTTCACCTCTGCTCCACCATTTTACACCAATTCATTGCCATTCCCTCCCCTCCCTCCATCTATCCCCCTGCGGTGATATGGTGGCTCAGTGGTTAGCACTGCTGCCTCACAGTGCCAAGGACTTGGATTCAATTCCAGCTTCAGGTGACTGTCTATGTGGAGTTTGCATGCTCTCCCGTGTCCTCTGGTTTCCTCCCACAGTCGTAAGATGTACAATTTAGGTAAATTGGTAATGCTAAGTTGCCCACGGTGTTCAGAGATGTGTAGAGTAATGGAGAATGGGTATGGAATACGCTTTGGAGGGTAGGTGTGGACTTTGGGCCAAAGGGTCTGTTTCCACACTGTAGGGATTCTGTGATTCCACTGCCCTTCCCCCACTCCTTTCCTCCACTGACAATCCATCCCTCAGTCACGCTTCCTTCCCTTCTTCCACCCACCCCTCACTGCCCAGAAACAGGAACCAGGGTAGACCTTCAGTGGAGCATGGTCAGTCCAACACTCGAGCTCTTCACCCATGACCCTGTTCAAGCATCTACCCGTCACAGCCGTGAATGTCCACAAGGACTCGTTTTCCACCCTCGCCCCACTCGGGCACTAGGCCTTCTGAAGAAAGCAAGCCCTGCTCATCCCAGTTTCACACTGGTCTCGTTCTGAAACCATTCCCCCTGGTCCCAGACTCTCCCATGAGGTGGGGGTGAGGAGAACATTCACATCATCACTGATCCTGTCAAGCCCCTGCACTTGAGACAGTCATTACGCTGTAGGGCACAGAAACGGACCCTTCAGCCCAACTGGTCTGTGCCGAACCGATATCCTAAACTAGTCCGCCCCATCTCTCCCTACCCCATACAAACTGAGCTCTCTCGTACCCTTCATTCAGCTCCTCACTGCCCCTTCATCCCTTACCAAGATCCCAATGAGACTCTGTACAAACTGGGTCCCTTCCCACCCTCCATATCCATTACTGTGACCCCTATCAGGCTCAGTACAGACTGAGACGTCTCCTTCCCTCCATTCGGCCCCTCTCCCCCCACCCTATCCCTTACCGAGGCCCCTATCAGCCTCAGTACAGACTGAACCCTCTCCTTCCCTCCATTCGGCCCCTCTCCCCCCCCACCCTATCCCTTACCGAGGCCCCTATCAGGCTCAGTACAGACTGAGACGTCTACTTCCCTCCATTCGGCCCCTCTCCCCCCACCCTATCCCTTACCGAGGCCCCTATCAGGCTCAGTACAGACTGAGCCCTCTCCTTCCCTCCATTCGGCCCCTCTCCCCCCACCCTATCCCTTACCGAGGCCCCAATCAGGCTCAGTACAAACTGAGCTGTTTGCCTCCTTTCCGCATCCTCCGCCATTCGACCCCTCCCCCTGCGTTTCCACGGAGACAGGTCCCGCCCTCGTTACGTCAGGACGCTACTCCACGCACGGAAATGACTCCGCCCCATCAGTGATTCACGGTCACGGCGTCCCAGTGAGGAGCTCGCCCAGAGGACACTGCCTCGGAACGGTTCGGTGAAACCACGCCCACTTGGTGAGTCGTACTCGGGGATGACGATGGAGAATAACACCGACCCAGTCCTGATGGGTCAAGCCACGCCCCGGGCGATGACGTTGCGGTGTACAGTAAACTACGTGACGATAAACGGATTAGGCTCAAGATACATCCCTGAGAAACCCCGCCCCTCACAGTCAATCCACCCTAACCTGCACATCCCTGGGCACTACGGGACAATTTAGCACGGCCAATCCACCCTAACCTGTACATCCCTGGGCACTACGGGACAATTTAGCACGGCCAATCCACCCTAACCTGTACATCCCTGGGCACTACGGGACAATTTAGCACGGCCAATCCACCCTAACCTGTATATCCCTGGGCACTACGGGACAATTTAGCACGGCCAATCCACCCTAACCTGCACATCCCTGGGCACTACGGGACAATTTAGCACGGCCAATCCACCCTAACCTGCACATCCCTGGGCACTACGGGACAATTTAGCACGGCCAATCCACCCTAACCTGCACATCCCTGGGCACTACGGGACAATTTAGCACGGCCAATCCACCCTAACCTGCACATCCCTGGGCACTACGGGACAATTTAGCACGGCCAATCCACCCTAACCTGCACATCCCTGGGCACTACGGGACAATTTAGCACGGCCAATCCACCCTAACCTGCACATCCCTGGGCACTACGGGACAATTTAGCACGGCCAATCCACCCTAACCTGTACATCCCTGGGCACTATGGGGACAATTTAGCACGGCCAATCCACCCTAACCTGTACATCCCTGGGCACTATGGGGACAATTTAGCACGGTCAATCCACCCTAACCTGCACATCCCTGGGCACTACGGGACAATTTAGCACGGCCAATCCACCCTAACCTGCACATCCCTGGGCACTACGGGACAATTTAGCACGGTCAATCCACCCTAACCTGTACATCCCTGGGCACTATGGGACAATTTAGCATGGCCAATCCACCCTAACCTGCACATCCCTGGGCACTACGGGGACAATTTAGCACGGCCAATCCACCCTAACCTGCACATCCCTGGGCACTACGGGACAATTTAGCACGGCCAATCCACCCTAACCTGTACATCCCTGGGCACTACGAGGACAATTTAGCACGGCCAATCCACCCCAACCTGTACATCCCTGGGCACTACGAAGACAATTTAGCACGGCCAATCCACCTTAACCCGCACAGCCCTGGGGACTACGGGGACAATTTAGCACGGTCAATCCACCCTAACCTGTACATCCCTGGGCACTGCGGGACAATTTAGCACGGTCAATCCACCCTAACCTGCACATCCCTGGGCACTGCGGGGACAAGTTAGCACGGCCAATCCACCCTAACCTGTACATCCCTGGGCACTATGGGACAATTTAGCACGGCCAATCCACCCTAACCTGCACATCGCTGGGCACTACGGGACAATTTAGCACGGTCAATCCACCCTAACCTGCACATCCCTGGGCACTACGGGGACAATTTGGCACGGCCAACCCCACCCTAACCTGCACATCCCTGGGCACTACGGGGACAATTTAGCACGGCCAACCCCACCCTAACCTGCACGTCCCTGGGCACTACAGGGACAATTTAGCACGGCCAACCCCACCCTAACCTGTACATCCCTGGGCACTATGGGACAATTTAGCACGGCCAATCCACCCTAACCTGCACATCGCTGGGCACTACGGGACAATTTAGCACGGTCAATCCACCCTAACCTGCACATCCCTGGGCACTACGGGGACAATTTGGCACGGCCAACCCCACCCTAACCTGCACATCCCTGGGCACTACGGGGACAATTTAGCACGGCCAACCCCACCCTAACCTGCACGTCCCTGGGCACTACAGGGACAATTTAGCACGGCCAACCCCACCCTATCCTACAGATCCCTGGGCACTACGGGGACAATTTAGCACGGCCACTCCCACCCTAACCTGCACGTCCCTGGGCACTACGGGGACAATTTAGCACGGCCAATCCACCCTAACCTGCACATCCCTGGGCACTACGGGGACAATTTAGCACGGCCAATCCACCCTAACCTGCACATTCCTGGGCACTATGCGACAATTTAGCACGGCCAATCCACCCTAACCTGCACATCCCTGGGCACTACGGGACAATTTAGCACGGCCAATCCACCCTAACCTGTACATCCCTGGGCACTACGGGGACAATTTAGCACGGCCAATCCACCCTAACCTGCACATCCCTGGGCACTACGGGGACAATTTAGCACGGCCAATCCCCCCTAACCTGCACATCCCTGGGCACTACAGGGACAATTTAGCACGGCCAATCCACCCTAACCTGCACATCCCTGGGCACGACGGGGACACTTTAGCACGTCCAATCCACCCTAACCTGTACATCCCTGGGCACTATGGGACAATTTAGCACGGCCAATCCACCCTAACCTGTACATCCCTGGGCACTACAGGGACAATTTAGCACGGCCAATCCACCCTAACCTGTACATCCCTGGGCACTACGGGGACAATTTCGCACGGCCAATCCACCCTAACTTGTACATCCCTGGGCACTATGGGGACAATTTAGCACGGCCAATCCACCCTAACCTGTACATCCCTGGGCACTACGGGGACAATTTAGCACGGCCAATCCACCCTAACCTGTACATCCCTGGGCACTACGGGGACAATTTAGCACGGCCAATCTACCCTAACCTGCACGTCCCTGGGCACTACGGGACAATTTAGCACGGCCAATCCACCCTAACCTGCACATCCCTGGGCACTACGGGACAATTTAGCACGGCCAATCCACCCTAACCTGCACATCCCTGGGCACTATGGGACAATTTAGCACGGTCAATCCACCCTAACCTGCACATCCCTGGGCACTACGGGGACAATTTAGCACGGCCAATCCACCCTAACCTGCACATCCCTGGGCACTACGGGGACAATTTAGCACGGCCAATCCACCCTAACCTGCACATCCCTGGGCACTACGGGACAATTTAGCACGGCCAATCCACCCTAACCTGTACATCCCTGGGCACTACGGGACAATTTAGCACGGCCAATCCCACCCTAACCTGCACATCCCTGGGCACTACGGGGACAGTTTAGCACGGCCAATCCACCCTAACCTGTACATCCCTGGGCACTACGGGACAATTTAGCACGGCCAATCCACCCTAACCTGCACATCCCTGGTCACTATGGGACAATTTAGCACGGCCAATCCACCCTAACCTGTACATCCCTGGGCACTACGGGGACAATTTAGCACGGCCAATCCACCCTAACCTGCACATCCCTGGGCACTACGGGACAATTTAGCACGGCCAATCCACCCTAACCTGTACATCCCTGGGCACTACAGGGACAATTTAGCACGGCCAATCCACCCTAACCTGTACATCCCTGGGCACTACGGGGACAATTTAGCACGGCCAATCCACCCTAACCTGTACATCCCTGGACACTACGGGGACACTTTAGCACGGCCAATCCACCCTAACCTGTACATCCCTGGACACTACGGGGACACTTTAGCACGGCCAATCCACCCTAACCTGCACATCCCTGGGCACTACGGGGACACTTTAGCACGGCCAATGCACCTGAACCTGCATGTACTTGGACTGTGGGACAAAACTGGAGCACTCAGAGGAAACCCACACAGACACCGGGAGAACATGTGCATTTTCCACCACAGACAGATCGTCTCCTAAGGATGGAATCAACCCCGGTCACTAGCTTTGTGAGGCAGCAGCACTAACCCAGGCTGTCCTGTCATATTCTCAATAATGCCGTCCTAATTATGATTTGAGAATGAGAGTGTATTTGATGGGGTGGTCCGTGTCGAGGTAGCTTGTATCTAACCCCGTGCTGTCCCTTTGCTTCCTGGGAGTGTTTGACGGGAGAGTGTAGGAGAAAGCAAGGACTGCCCATGCTGGAGGTCAGAGTTGAGAGTGTGGTGCTGGAAAAGCACAGTCGGCCAGGCGGCATCCGAGGAGCAGGAGAATCAACGTTTCGGGCATAAGCGTTTCACCAGGGACAGTGGAGAAGGGAGCTTTACTCTGTAACTAAACCCCTGTGGTGGGAGTGGTTGATTGGGGGAGGGGGAGACTGGTGGCGGGGGGGGAAAAGAGTGTAAAGCCGGCTTCACTATGGGACTGGTGGCGGGGGGGGAAGAGTGTAGAGGCGGCTTCACTATGGGACATGGGGGGGGGGGGGGGAAGAACAGTGAAGAGAAAGCTTTACTCTATCTAGCCCCCTGTCCTTGGGCGGGGGGGGCGGGGGGGTTGATGGGGGACAGTGTAGAGGAAGCTTTACTCTGTATCTAACGCCCTGTCCCTGGGAGTGGGGGTCATTGTAGACGGAGCTTTACTCTGTATGTAACCCGCTGTCCCTGGGAGTGGGAGACAGTGTAGAGGGAACTTTACTCCGTATCTAACCCCCTGTCCCTGAGAATCGGGGATGGTGTAGAGGGAGCTTTACTCTGTATCTAACCCCCTGTCCCTGGCAGTGGGGGACATTGTAGAGGGAGCTTTACTCTGTATCTAACCCCGTGCTGTCCCTGTCCCTGGGAGTGTGTGATGGGTGACAGTGTAGAGGGAGCTTTACTCTGTATCTAACCCCGTGCTGTCCCTGTCCCTGGGAGTGTGTGATGGGTGACAGTGTAGAGGGAACTTTACTCTGTATCTAACCCCCTGTCCCTGGGAATCGGGGATGGTGTAGAGAGAGCTTTACTCTGTATCTAACCCCCATTCCTGGGAGTGTTTGATGGGGAACAGTGTAGAGGGAGCTTTACTCTGTATCTAACCCCGTGCTGTCCCTGTCCCTGGGTGTGTTTGATGAAAGGACAGTGTAGAGGGAGCTTTACTCTGTATCTAACCCCGTGCTGTCCCTGTCCCTGGGAGTGTGTGATGGGGTTCAGTGTAGAGGGAGCTTTACTCTGTATCTAACCCCGTGCTGTCCCTGTCCCTGGGAGTGTTCAATGGGGGACAGGGATGGGATCATGTCCCAGTTTCGGGTTTTGCAATGTCTGGTCTCACTTCCTGCTGCTGGTCACTTGCACAACAACGACTTGGCTGTAATCTCAGGCGGGTTCACGCTCTCTCTCTCCCCATGCGTCCCAGCAAATTACAGCCTTCCCTGAGATATGGGGAGATTACTGCATCTCTGAACTCTGTGATAAATGGCCTCATTAAGTTGCGGAACTGAGAGTGGCGTGTGATGAAAGAGGTGGTTTGTTCACTGTTGCCACACAGAGATCAATGCCGTCAGGACTCTGAGGACAAAAGCCCTTTTTGCCTGGGAGTTTGGAGCACGTCATCCTGCCCTTCGAGCTTGCTACCTTGTTCTGTAGGATCTTTCAACTCCACCCCCCCCACCACCACCACCACCACCAGAAATATACCCAACTCCTGCCCGATAACATTCAGTCCCCAATTGCTTTCTGTGGCAGAGAATTCCCCACTCTGCCCCTCTCTCCTCATCCTCAGTCCCACCCCCGTCCCCTCTTGACCCTGCTTGTTGACCCACCCTTTTCATGGGGAACTTCCCCCCCCCCCCCCTCCTGTGTTCTGAACCCCCCCTTTCCCCTCGTCAGTCGGAGCCTGGACATTGCCCAGATCTTGCTGCGTTTGGACACGGAATGCTTCAGTGGGAGAGGATGGTGCTGAACATTGTGCAAACATCCAACGAAAATTCCCCACTTCAGAGTCACAGAGACATACAGCAGGAAAATATACCCTTCGGCCCATCACGACCATGATATCCAAAATTAATTCAGTCCCATTTGGCCCATCTCCCTCTAAACCCTTCCCATCCAGATGCCTTTTAAATGTTACCATTGTACCAGCCCCCACCACTCCCTCTGGCAGCTCGGTCCACACACGCACCACCCTCTGGGGGGAAAAAAGTGGTCCCTCAGGGAGAATGGTGAGGGGAAGGAGGAGGAGCTTTGGGGAGGGGGGTGGGGGGGGGAAGAGGAAGAGTGAGGATGGTGGGAATGGGTGAGAGGAGCAGGAAGGGAGAGAATGGGGGGGGGAGAAGATGGAGAAGGGAGACAATGAAGGGGGGTAGAGGATGGGGGGAGCGGAGTGGAGGGAGAGAGGGGAAGGTGTATGGGGGAGGGGAGAGGGGGAAGATGCGGTGAAGAGGGGGTGGTGAAGGTGAGGTGAAGGGGGCAGGAAGGAAGGAAGGGAGAGACACTCAGAGGAGAAGAAATTGAGACAGAGCAAGTCCACTTATTACAACCACCCTGCAACAAAACCTGCTTTTCTGCAAATAGCAACACATTCCCCACCTCACACACACACACACACAAACACAGATAAACTCACACTAACACACACAGAGACAGGCACACACTAACACAGGCACCGAGACACGCCAACACACACAGACACAGAGACACACCAACACACACACCGACACAGAGTTACTCAGACACCGACACACACAGAGACACACAGGCACAGAGACAGACACACACAGGCACAGAGACAGACACACACAGGCACAGAGACACACCAACATACACAGAGACACTCAGACACAGAGATACACCAACACACACAGAGACACACTAACACACAGAGACGTTCAGACATAGAGACACACACAGAGACATTCAGACACACAGAGACACACATCGACACAGGCACAGAGACACACACCAACACACACAGAGACACACACCAACACACAGAGACAACTAACACAGGCACAGACACACACAGAGACACACCGACACACAGACATTCAGACATAGAGACACACTAACACAGAGACATTCAGACACAAAGACACACACCAACACACAGAGACACTCACACACAGAGACACACAGACACAGAGACACACAGACACAGAGACACACTAACACAGAGACACACCAACACAGAGACATACTAACACAGAGACACACCGACACAGAGACATGCACAGACACAGAGACACACCGACACAGAGACATGCACAGACACAGAGACACACCGACACAGAGACACACCGACACAGAGACACACCGACACAGAGACATGCACAGACACAGAGACACACCGACACAGAGACATGCACAGACACAGAGACACACCGACACAGAGACATGCACAGACACAGAGACACACTAACACAGAGACACACCGACACAGAGACATGCACAGACACAGAGACACACCGACACAGAGACACACCGACACAGAGACATGCACAGACACAGAGACACACCGACACAGAGACATGCACAGACACAGAGACACACTAACACAGAGACATGCACAGACACAGAGACACACTAACACAGAGACACACCGACACAGAGACATGCACAGACACAGAGACACACCGACACAGAGACACTCAGACACAGAGACACACCGACACAGAGACACACCGACACAGAGACACACCGACACAGAGACATGCACAGACACAGAGACACACCGACACAGAGACACACCGACACAGAGACACTCAGACACAGAGACATGCACAGACACAGAGACACGCCGACACAGAGACACGCCGACACAGAGACACGCCGACACAGAGACACGCCGACACAGAGACACTCAGACACAGAGACACTCAGACACAGAGACACTCAGACACAGAGACATGCACAGACACAGAGACATGCACAGACACAGAGACACTCAGACACAGAGACATGCACAGACACAGAGACACACCGACACAGAGACACTCAGACACAGAGACACACCGACACAGAGACACTCAGACACAGAGACATGCACAGACACACCGACACAGAGACACTCAGACACAGAGACACGCGAGCAGTTGAAATCCGAAACCGAGCAAACTTACGGAAGCACCGAGAATGATAAAGACATGAGTATCGGACTGTCTGAACGCCTTATCCGCAATTAAATCCTTCCGGAAAATATCCACCACGTCCGACTGAGAGAGGGGGCCATGAAGCGTGGAGAAAGCGTCCATCCTCCTGGCTGAGGGACACACACACACAGAGAGAGAGAGAGTTACTGGAAAAGGAAGGAGAGGAACAAAAGGTGCAACAGGAAGACGCAGATGAAGAGGAAGAGGGAAAGGCAAAAGGAGGGGAGGGAGGTGGACCTCCAGTACTGTTCCTCCTCCTCCTGGTCCAGCCTCCCCTTCTCCTCAACCCTCCCTCAGGCTGGGGTGGTAGTGGGGGAGTGCGGGGCTTGTGTGAAAAGACTGGGGGGGGGGGAATCCCGTGCAGAAACTGACCAAAGCTGTGGAGGGTACCCATAGGGTTGGAGGGGGAGGGGTCCCCTTGATGTCATTCAAATGTATACAATGCTGTTGCCCATGGTAACAGGGGAAGGCGTCATCAAAGCCCTCAACCAATCAGGGCCTGAGAACTAAACTCCACCCCCCCTCCCACCCAATGAAATCTCTTCCCACATCCCTCAAAAAACCGTCCCCAATCCCATCCATTGGGTCAACAAATGCCAGGTGATGGGCCCCACTCTCACCAACCTGCCCACCATTCCACCCTCCCCCCCCCCCCATTACCACAAACACACCACCCCCACCAACATGGCACATAGCCAACACCCCATTACCCAACACCGCACACACACATCGCACCGCACCCAACACCCCATCACCCACACACCCAACACCCCATCACCGCACACACACATCGCACCGCACCCAACACCCCATCACCCACACCCAACACCCCATCACCGCACACACACATCGCACCGCACCCAACACCCCATCACCCACACACATCGCACCGCACCCAACACCCCATCACCGCACACACACATCGCACCGCACCCAACACCCCATCACCCACACACATCGCACCGCACCCAACACCCCATCACCGCACACACACATCGCACCGCACCCAACACCCCATCACCCACACACCCAACACCCCATCACCGCACACACACATCGCACCGCACCCATCACCCACACACATCGCACCGCACCCAACACCCCATCACCGCACACACACATCGCACCGCACCCAACACCCCATCACCCACACACCCAACACCCCATCACCGCACACACACATCGCACCGCACCCAACACCCCATCACCCACACCCAACACCCCATCACCACACACACACACCCAACACCCCATCACCGCACACACATCACACCGCACCCATCACCCACACACCCCATTACCCAACACCGCACACACACATCGCACCGCACCCAACACCCCATCACCCACACACCCAACACCCCATCACCGCACACACACATCGCACCGCACCCATCACCCACACACCCAACACCCCATCACCACACACACACACCCAACACCCCATCACCGCACACACATCACACCGCACCCATCACCCACACACCCCATTACCCAACACCGCACACACACATCGCACCGCACCCAACACCCCATCACCAACACCCCATCACCGCGCACACACATCGCACCGCACCCATCACCCACACACCCAACACCCCATCACCGCACACACACCTCGCACCGCACCCAACACCCCATCACCCACACACCCAACACCCCATCACCGCACACACACATCGCACCGCACCCATCACCCACACACCCAACACCCCATCACCGCACACACACCTCGCACCGCACCCAACACCCCATCACCCACACACCCAACACCCCATCACCGCACACACATCGCACCGCACCCATCACCCACACACCCACACACCCAACACCCCATCACCGCACACACACCTCGCACCGCACCCAACACCCCATCACCCAACACCCCATCACCGCACACACATCGCACCGCACCCATCACCCAACACCCACACACCCAACACCCCATCACCGCACACACACATCGCACCGCACCCAACACTCCATCACCCACACACCCAACACCCCATCACCGCACACACACATCGCACCGCACCCAACACCCACACCCCATCACCGCACACACACATCGCACCGCACCCAACACCCCATCACCCACACACCCAACACCCCATCACCGCACACACACATCGCACCGCACCCAACACCCACACCCCATCACCGCACACACACATCGCACCGCACCCAACACCCCATCACCCACACACCCAACACCCCATCACCGCACACACACATCGCACCGCACCCAACACCCACACCCCATCACCGCACACACACATCGCACCGCACCCAACACTCCATCACCCACACACCCAACACCCCATCACCGCACACACATCGCACCGCACCCAACACCGCACACACATCGCACCGCACCCAACACCCCATCACCCACACACCCAACACCCCATCACCGCACACACATCGCACCGCACCCAACACCCCATCACCCACACACCCCATTACCCAACACCGCACACACACATCGCACCGCACCCAACACCCCATCACCCAACACCGCACACACATCGCACCGCACCCAACACCCCATCACCCACACACCCAACACCCCATCACCGCACACACATCGCACCGCACCCAACACCCCATCACCCACACACCCAACACCCCATCACCCAACACCGCGCACACACATCGCACCGCACCCAACACCCCATCACCCACACACCCAACACCCCATCACCGCACACACATCGCACCGCACCCATCACCCACACACTCAACACCCCATCACCGCACACACACATCGCACCGCACCCAACACCCCATCACCCAACACCCCATCACCGCACACACACATCGCACCGCACCCAACACCCCATCACCCACACACCCAACACCACACCCAACACCCCATCACCCAACACCGCACACACAGAACATCGCACCGCACCCAACACCCCATCACCGCACACACATCGCACCGCACCCAACACCCCATCACCCAACACCCCATCACCCACACACCCAACATCGCACCGCACCCAACACCCCATCACCCAAACACACAACACCCCATCACCGCACACACACATCGCACCGCACCCAACACCCCATCACCCACACACCCAACACCCCATCACCCAACACCCCATCACCCACACACCCAACACCACACCCAACACCCCATCACCCAACACCGCACACACAGAACATCGCACCGCACCCAACACCCCATCACCCACACACACAACACCCCATCACCGCACACACACATCGCACCGCACCCAACACCCCATCACCCAACACCCCATCACCACACACACACATCGCACCGCACCCAACACCCCATCACCCACACACCCAACACCGCACACACACAACATCGCACCGCACCCAACACCCCATCACCCAAACACACAACACCCCATCACCGCACACACACATCGCACCGCACCCAACACCCCATCACCCACACACCCATCACCACACACACACAACACCCCATCACCGCACACACACAATATCACACCACACCCAACACCCCATCACCGACACACCCATCACCCACACACCCAACACCCCATCACCCACACACCCATCACCCACACACCCAACACCCCATCACCCACACACCCAACACCGCACACACACAACATCGCACCACACCCAACACCCCATCACCGCACACCCAACACCCCATCACCGCACACACACATCGCACCGCACCCAACACCCCATCACCCACACACCCATCACCACACACACACAACACCCCATCACCGCACACACCCAACACCCCATCACCGCACACACCCAACACCCCATCACTGCACACACCCAACACCCCATCACCGCACACACCCAACACCCCATCACTGCACACACCCAACACCCCATCACTGCACACACCCAACACCCCATCACTGCACACACAACACCCCAATACCACACACACCCAACACCCCATCACCGCACACACCCAACACCCCATCACTGCACACACAACACCCCAATACCACACACACCCAACACTGCACACAACCAACACCCCATTACCCAACACCGCACACACATCGCACCATACCCAACACCCTATCACCACACACACCCAACACCCCATCACCCAACACCCCATCACCGCAGGCACCCAACACCCCATCACCACACACACCCAACACCCCATCACCGCAGGCACCCAACAGCCCATCACCCACACACCCAACACCCCATCACCCACACACCCAACACCCCATCACCCACACACCCAACACCCCATCACCCACACACCCAACACCCCATCACCGCACACACACCTCGCACCGCACCCAACACCCCATCACCCAACACCCCATCACTGCACACACATCGCACCGCACCCATCACCCAACACCCACACACCCAACACCCCATCACCGCACACACACATCGCACCGCACCCAACACTCCATCACCCACACACCCAACACCCCATCACCGCACACACACATCGCACCGCACCCAACACCCACACCCCATCACCGCACACACACATCGCACCGCACCCAACACCCCATCACCCACACACCCAACACCCCATCACCGCACACACACATCGCACCGCACCCAACACCCACACCCCATCACCGCACACACACATCGCACCGCACCCAACACCCCATCACCCACACACCCAACACCCCATCACCGCACACACACATCGCACCGCACCCAACACCCACACCCCATCACCGCACACACACATCGCACCGCACCCAACACTCCATCACCCACACACCCAACACCCCATCACCGCACACACATCGCACCGCACCCAACACCGCACACACATCGCACCGCACCCAACACCCCATCACCCACACACCCAACACCCCATCACCGCACACACATCGCACCGCACCCAACACCCCATCACCCAACACCGCACACACATCGCACCGCACCCAACACCCCATCACCCACACACCCAACACCCCATCACCGCACACACATCGCACCGCACCCAACACCCCATCACCCACACACCCAACACCCCATCACCCAACACCGCGCACACACATCGCACCGCACCCAACACCCCATCACCCACACACCCAACACCCCATCACCGCACACACATCGCACCGCACCCATCACCCACACACTCAACACCCCATCACCGCACACACACATCGCACCGCACCCAACACCCCATCACCCAACACCCCATCACCGCACACACACATCGCACCGCACCCAACACCCCATCACCCACACACCCAACACCCCATCACCCAACACCGCACACACAGAACATCGCACCGCACCCAACACCCCATCACCGCACACACATCGCACCGCACCCAACACCCCATCACCCAACACCCCATCACCCACACACCCAACATCGCACCGCACCCAACACCCCATCACCCAAACACACAACACCCCATCACCGCACACACACATCGCACCGCACCCAACACCCCATCACCCACACACCCAACACCCCATCACCCAACACCCCATCACCCACACACCCAACACCACACCCAACACCCCATCACCCAACACCGCACACACAGAACATCGCACCGCACCCAACACCCCATCACCCACACACACAACACCCCATCACCGCACACACACATCGCACCGCACCCAACACCCCATCACCCAACACCCCATCACCACACACACACATCGCACCGCACCCAACACCCCATCACCCAACACCCCATCACCCACACACCCAACACCGCACACACACAACATCGCACCGCACCCAACACCCCATCACCCAAACACACAACACCCCATCACCGCACACACACATCGCACCGCACCCAACACCCCATCACCCACACACCCATCACCACACACACACAACACCCCATCACCGCACACACACAATATCACACCACACCCAACACCCCATCACCCACACACCCAATATCACACCACACCCAACACCCCATCACCCACACACCCATCACCCACACACCCAACACCCCATCACCCACACACCCATCACCCACACACCCAACACCCCATCACCCACACACCCAACACCGCACACACACAACATCGCACCACACCCAACACCCCATCACCGCACACCCAACACCCCATCACCGCACACACACATCGCACCGCACCCAACACCCCATCACCCACACACCCATCACCACACACACACAACACCTCATCACCGCACACACCCAACACCCCATCACCGCACACACCCAACACCCCATCACTGCACACACCCAACACCCCATCACCGCACACACCCAACACCCCATCACTGCACACACCCAACACCCCATCACTGCACACACCCAACACCCCATCACTGCACACAACACCCCAATACCACACACACCCAACACCCCATCACCGCACACACCCAACACCCCATCACTGCACACACAACACCCCAATACCACACACACCCAACACTGCACACAACCAACACCCCATTACCCAACACCGCACACACATCGCACCATACCCAACACCCTATCACCACACACACCCAACACCCCATCACCCAACACCCCATCACCGCAGGCACCCAACAGCCCATCACCCACACACCCAACACCCCATCACCCACACACACCCAACACCCCATCACCCAACACCCCATCACCACACACACCCAACACCCCATCACCGCAGGCACCCAACAGCCCATCACCCACACACCCAACACCCCATCACCCACACACCCAACACCCCATCACCCACACACCCAACACCCCATCACCCACACACCCAACACCCCATCACCCAACACCCCAACACCCCATCACCGCAGGCACCCAACAGCCCATCACCCACACACCCAACACCCCATCACCCACACACCCAACACCCCATCACCCAACACCCCATCACCCAACACCCCATCACCGCAGGCACCCAACACCCTATCACCACACACACCCAACACCCCATCACCCAACACCCCATCATCGCACCACACCCAACACCCATCACCCACATACCCAACACCCCATCACCGCACACACACATCGCACACACCCAACACCGCACACACACAACACGCCATCACCGCACACACCCAACACCCCATCACCCACACACCCAACACCCCATCACCCACACACCCAACACCCCATCACCCACACACCCAACACCCCATCACCCACACAACCAACACCCCTTCACCGCACACACAACACCGCACACACCCAACATCCCATCACCCACACACCCAACACCGCATACACCCAACACCCCCTCACCGCACACACCCAACACCCCGTCACCGCGCACACCCAACACCCCCTCACCGCACACACACAACACCCCCTCACCGCGCACACCCAACACCCCCTCGCCGCACACACCCACTGACGCTCCCACAGCCCCTGCTCCCTCAGCGCTGACCCTCCCACAGCGCCTGCTCCCTCAGCACTGACCCTCCCACAGCACCCACTCCCTCAGCACTGACCCTCCCACAGCACCCACTCCCTCAGCACTGACCCTCCCACAGCACCCACTCCCTCAGCACTGACCCTCCCTCAACACTGACCCTCCCTCAGCACTGACCCTCCCATAGCCCCCACTCCCTCAGCACTGACCCTCCCACAGCCCCCGCTCCCTCAGCACTGACGAAGACAGACCTTTGAGACATGTGATGAGGCAGCTCGTATCTGTGAGATGGCTGGATTGGATGGAGAGGCTGTGACAATGTGTGTGTCGGAAAGGGGTGGGGGCACATTCTTTGAAAATGCAAGATACTTCGCTAGGTACCTTCTGAAACATCCTGACCACAGCAGACTATCGGAGGATCAGCAAAAGGGTGTCAACTGCAGGAATGTACCGAACTTTCAACACTCACCATGAGTCAGCACCAAGCCGCAGGGACTTTGAACAAACGAGTGATATTGGTTTATCATACGGTTCCCATTTAACCCTGTCAGTGCCAGGCCAGCCCAGGAAACAGGGTACTGTACGCCCCTCACTGCATTGTCGCCACTCAGCCGATCACTGCCCACCACACCCACTCTACCCCCCCATATCACAGCACACACCCCCATCAACTCCCACTGCCCTAATCACTCACCCCCACCACCCCCACACTCACCCCCCATATCACAGCACACACCCCCATCAGCCCCACTCCCCCAATCACTCACCCCCACCACCCCCACACTCCCCCCCCCATATCACAGCACACACCCCCATCAACTCCCACTGCCCTAATCACTCACCCCCACCACCCCCACACTCCCCCCCCCATATCACAGCACACCCCCCCATCAGCCCCCACTGCCCTAATCACTCACCCCCACCACCCCCACACTCCCCCCCCATATCACAGCACACACCCCCATCAACTCCCACTGCCCTAATCACTGACCCCCACCACCCCCACACTCCCCCCCCCATATCACAGCACACACCCCCATCAGCCCCCACTGCCCTAATCACTCACCCCCACACTCCCCCCCCCATATCACAGCACACACCCCCATCAACTCCCACTGCCCTAATCACTCACCCCCACCACCCCCACACTCCCCCCCATATCACAGCACACACCCCCATCAGCCCCACTCCCCCAATCACTCACCCCCACCACCCCCACACTCCCCGCCCCCATAGCACAGCACACACCCCCATCAGCCCCCACTGCCCTAATCACTCACCCCCACACTCCCCGCCCCCATAGCACAGCACACACCCCCATCAACTCCCACTGCCCTAATCACTCACCCCCACGACCCCCACACTCCCCCCCATATCACAGCACACACCCCCATCAGACCCCACTGCCCTAATCACTCACCCCCACCACCCCCACACTCCCCCCCCATATCACAGCACACACCCCCATCAACTCCCACTGCCCTAATCACTCACCCCCACACTGCCCCCCCCGTATCACAGCACACACCCCCATCAACTCCCACTGCCCCCACACTCCCCCCCCGTATCACAGCACACACCCCCCATCAGCCCCCACTGCCCTAATCACTCACCCCCACACTCCCCCCCCATATCTCAGCCCCCCCCCATCAACTCCCACTGCCCTAATCACTCACCCCCACCACCCCCACACTCCCCCCCCATATCTCAGCCCCCCCCCATCAGCCCCCACTGCCCTAATCACTCACCCCCACCACCCCCACACTCCCCCCCCATATCACAGCACACACCCCCATCAGCCCCCACTGCCCTAATCACTCACCCCCACCACCCCCACACTCCCCCCCCATATCACAGCACACACCCCCATCAGCCCCCACTGCCCTAATCACTCACCCCCACCACCCCCACACTCCCCCCCCATATCACAGCACACACCCCCATCAGCCCCCACTGCCCCAATCACTCACCCCCACCACCCCCACACTCCCCCCCCCATATCACAGCACACACCCCCATCAGCCCCCACTGCCCTAATCACTGACCCCCACCACCCCCACACTCCCCCCCCCCATATCACAGCACACACCCCCATCAGCCCCCACTCCCCCAATCACTCACCCCCACCAACCCCACACTCCCCCCCCATATCACAGCACACACCCCCATCAGCCCCCACTGCCCTAATCACTGACCCACACCACCCCCACACTCCCCCCCCCATATCACAGCACACACCCCCATCAGCCCCACTGCCCTAATCACTGACCCACACCACCCCCCACACTCCCCCCCCATATCACAGCACACACCCCCATCAGACCCCACTGCCCTAATCACTCACCCCCACACTCCCCCCCCCATATCACAGCACACACCCCCATCAACTCCCACTGCCCTAATCACTGACCCCCATCACCCCCACACTCCCCCCCCCATATCACAGCACACACCCCCATCAGCCCCCACTGCCCTAATCACTGACCCACACCACCCCCACACGCCCCCCCCATATCACAGCACACACCCCCATCAGACCCCACTGCCCTAATCACTCACCCCCACACTCCCCCCCCATATCACAGCACACACCCCCATCAGCCCCCACTGCCCTAATCACTCACCCCCACCACCCCCACACTCCCCCCCCATATCACAGCACACACCCCCATCAGCCCCCACTGCCCTAATCACTCACCCCCACCACCCCCACACTCCCCCCCCATATCACAGCACACACCCCCATCAGCCCCCACTGCCCTAATCACTCACCCCCACCACCCCCACACTCCCCCCCCGTATCACAGCACACACCCCCATCAGCCCCCACTCCCCCAATCACTCGCCCCCCACCACCCCCACACTCCCCCCCCCCATATCACAGCACACACCCCCATCAGCCCCCACTCCCCCAATCACTCACCCCCACCACCCCCACACTCCCCCCCCATATCACAGCACACACCCCCATCAGCCCCCACTCCCCCAATCACTCACTCCCACCACCCCCACACTCCCCCCCATATCACAGCACACACCCCCATCAGCCCCCACTGCCCTAATCACTCACCCCCCGCCACCCCCACACTCCCCCCCCCATATCACAGTACACACCCCCATCAGCCCCCACTGCCCTAATCACTCACCCCCACCACCCCCACACTCCCCCCCCCATATCACAGCACACACCCCCATCAGCCCCCACTGCCCTAATCACTCACCCCCCGCCACCCCCACACTCCCCCCCCCATATCACAGCACACACCCCCATCAGCCCCCACTGCCCTAATCACTCACCCCCACACTCCCCCCCCCATATCACAGCACACACCCCCATCAACTCCCACTGCCCTAATCACTCACCCCCACCACCCCCACACTCCCCCCCATATCACAGCACACACCCCCATCAGCCCCCACTCCCCCAATCACTCACCCCCACCACCCCCACACTCCCCCCCCATATCACAGCACACACCCCATCAGCCCCCACTGCCCTAATCACTCACCCCCCGCCACCCCCACACTCCCCCCCCCCCATATCACAGCACACCCCCATCAGCCCCCATTGCCCTAATCACTCACCCCCACACTCCCCCCCCCATATCACAGCACACACCCCCATCAACTCCCACTGCCCTAATCACTCACCCCCACCACCCCCACACTCCCCGCCCCCATATCACAGCACACACCCCCATTAACTCCCACTGCCCTAATCACTCACCCCCACACTCCCCCCCCATATCACAGCACACACCCCCATCAACTCCCACTGCCCTAATCACTGACCCCCACCACCCCCACACTCCCCCCCCATATCACAGCACACACCCCCATCAACTCCCACTGCCCTAATCACTCACCCCCCACCACCCCCACACTGCCCCCCCATATCACAGCACACACCCCCATCAACTCCCACTGCCCTAATCACTCACCCCCACCACCCCCACACTGCCCCCCCATATCACAGCACACACCCCCATCAACTCCCACTGCCCTAATCACTCACCCCCACCACCCCCACACTCCCCCCCCATATCACAGCACACACACCCATCAGCCCCCACTGCCCTAATCAGTCACCCCCACCACCCCCACACTCCCCCCCCATATCACAGCACACACCCCCATCAGCCCCCACTGTCCTAATCACTGACCCCCACCACCCCCACACTCCCCCCCCATATCACAGCACACACCCCCCATCAGCCCCCACTGTCCTAATCACTCACCCCCACCACCCCCACACTCCCCCCCCCCACATCACAGTACACACCCCCATCAGCCCCCACTGCCCTAATCACTCACCCCCACCACCCCCACACTCCCCCCCCATATCACAGCACACACCCCCATCAGCCCCCACTGTCCTAATCACTGACCCCCACCACCCCCACACTCCCCCCCCATATCACAGCACACACCCCCATCAGCCCCCACTGTCCTAATCACTGACCCCCACCACCCCCACACTCCCCCCCCCATATCACAGCACACACGCCCATCAGCCCCCACTGCCCTAATCACTCATCCCCACACTCCCCCCCCCCATATCACAGCACACACCCCCATCAACTCCCACTGCCCTAATCACTCAACCCCACCACCCCCACACTCCCCCCCCATATCTCAGCCCCCCCCCATCAACTCCCACTGCCCTAATCACTCACCCCCACCACCCCCACACTCCCCCCCCCATGTCACAGCACACACCCCCATCAGCCCCCACTGCCCTCATCACTCACCCCAACCACCCCCACACTCCCCCCCCCATATCACAGCACACCCCCATCAGCCCCCACTGCCCTAATCACTCACCCCCCACACTGCCCCCCCATATCACAGCACACCCCCCCATCAGCCCCCACTGTCCTAATCACTCACCCCCACCACCCCCACACTCCCCCTCCCCATATCACAGCACACACCCCCATCAGCCCCCAATGCCCTAATCACTCACCCCCAACACTCCCCCCCCCATATCACAGCACACCCCCCCATCAACTCCCACTGCCCTAATCACTCACCCCATCACCCCCACACTCCCCCCCCCATATCACAGCACACACCCCCATCAGCCCCACTCCCCCAATCACTCACCCCCACCACCCCCACACTCCCCCCCCATATCACAGCACACACCCGCATCAGCCCCCACTGCCCTAATCACTCACCCCCACACTCCCCCCCATATCACAGCACACACCCCCATCGGCCCCCACTGCCCTAATCACTCACCCCCACACTCCCCCCCATATCACAGCACACACCCCCATCAGCCCCCACTGCCCTAATCACTCACCCCCACCACCCCCACACTCCCCCCCCATATCACAGCACACACCCCCATCAGCCCCCACTGCCCTAATCACTGACCCCCACCAACCCCACACTCCCCCCCCCATATCACAGCACACACCCCCAATCAACTCCCACTGCCCTAATCACTGACCCCCATCACCCCCACACTCCCCCCCATATCACAGCACACACCCCCATCAGCCCCACTCCCCCAATCACTCACCCCCACCACCCCCACACTCCCCCCCCATATCACAGCACACACCCCCATCAGCCCCCACTGCCCTAATCACTCACCCCCACCACCCCCACACTCCCCCCCCCATATCACAGCACACACCCCCACCAGCCCCCACTGCCCTAATCACTGACCCCCACCACCCCCACACTCCCCCCCCCATATCACAGCACACACCCCCATCAGCCCCACTCCCCCAATCACTCACCCCCACCACCCCCACACTCCCCCCCCCATATCACAGCACACACCCCCATCAGCCCCACTCCCCCAATCACTCACCCCCACCAACCCCACACTCCCCCCCCATATCACAGCACACACCCCCAATCAACTCCCACTGCCCTAATCACTGACCCCCACCACCCCCACACTCCCCCCCATATCACAGCACACACCCCCACCAGCCCCCACTGCCCTAATCACTGACCCCCACCACCCCCACACTCCCCCCCCCATATCACAGCACACACCCCCACCAGCCCCCACTGCCCTAATCACTGACCCCCACCACCCCCACACTCCCCCCCCCCATATCACAGCACACACCCCCATCAGCCCCACTCCCCCAATCACTCACCCCCACCACCCCCACACTCCCCCTCCCCATATCACAGCACACACCCCCATCAGACCCCACTGCCCTAATCACTCACCCCCACCACCCCCACACTCCCCCCCCATATCACAGCACACACCCCCATCAGGCCCCACTGCCCTAATCACTGACCCACACCACCCCCACACTCCCCCCCCCATATCACAGCACACACCCCCATCAACTCCCACTGCCCTAATCACTCACCCCCACCACCCCCACACTCCCCCCCCCATATCACAGCACACACCCCCATCAGACCCCACTGCCCTAATCACTCACCCCCACACTCCCCCCCATATCACAGCACACGCCCCCATCAACTCCCACTGCCCTAATCACTCACCCCCACCACCCCCACACTCCCCCCCATATCACAGCACACACCCCCATCAGCCCCCACTCCCCCAATCACTCACCCCCACCACCCCCACACTCCCCCCCCCATATCACAGCACACACCCCCATCAGCCCCCACTGCCCTAATCACTCACCCCCCCGCCACCCCCACACTCCCCCCCCCCATATCACAGCACACCCCCCCATCAGCCCCCACTGCCCTAATCACTCACCCCCACACTCCCCCCCCCCATATCACAGCACACACCCCCATCAACTCCCACTGCCCTAATCACTCACCCCATCACCCCCACACTCCCCCCCATATCACAGCACACACCCCCATCAGCCCCACTCCCCCAATCACTCACCCCCACCACCCCCACACTCCCCCCCATATCACAGCACACACCCCCATCAGCCCCCACTCCCCCAATCACTCACCCCCACCACCCCCACACTCCCCCCCATATCACAGCACACACCCCCATCAGCCCCCACTCCCCCAATCACTCACCCCCACCACCCCCACACTCCCCCCCCATATCACAGCACACACCCCCATCAGCCCCCACTGCCCTAATCACTCACCCCCACACTCCCCCCCCATATCACAGCACACACTCCCATCAACTCCCACTGCCCTAATCACTCACCCCCACCACCCCCACACTCCCCCCCCATATCACAGCACACACCCCCATCAGCCCCCACTGCCCTAATCACTCACCCCCTCACTCCCCCCCCATATCACAGCACACACCCCCATCAACTCCCACTGCCCTAATCACTCACCCCCACCACCCCCACACTCCCCCCCCATATCACAGCACACACCCCCATCAACTCCCACTGCCCTAATCACTCACCCCCACCACCCCCACACTCCCCCCCATATCACAGCACACACCCCCATCAGACCCCACTGCCCTAATCACTCACCCCCACACTCCCCCCCCATATCACAGCACACACCCCCATCAACCCCCACTGCCCTAATCACTCACCCCCACCACCCCCACACTCCCCCCCATATCACAGCACACACCCCCATCAGACCCCACTGCCCTAATCACTCACCCCCACACTCCCCCCCCATATCACAGCACACACCCCCCATCAGCCCCCACTCCCCCAATCACTCACCCCCACCACCCCCACACTCCCCCCCCCATATCACAGCACACACCCCCATCAACCCCCACTGCCCTAATCACTCACCCCCCGCCACCCCCACACTCCCCCCCCCATATCACAGCACACACCCCCCATCAGCCCCCACTCCCCCAATCACTCACCCCCACCACCCCCACACTCCCCCCCCCATATCACAGCACACACCCCCATCAGCCCCCACTGCCCTCATCACTCACCCCCACACTCCCCCCCCGTATCACAGCACACACCCCCATCAGCCCCCACTGCCCTAATCACTCACCCCCACCACCCCCACACTCCCCCCCATATCACAGCACACACCCCCATCAGCCCCCACTGCCCTCATCACTCACCCCCACACTCCCCCCCCATATCACAGCACACACCCCCCATCAGCCCCCACTCCCCCAATCACTCACCCCCACCACCCCCACACTCCCCCCCCCATATCACAGCACACACCCCCATCAACCCCCACTGCCCTAATCACTCACCCCCCGCCACCCCCACACTCCCCCCCCCATATCACAGCACACACCCCCATCAACTCCCACTGCCCTAATCACTCACCCCCACCACCCCCACACTCCCCCCCCCCATATCACAGCACACACCCCCATCAGCCCCCACTGCCCTAATCACTCACCCCCACACTCCCCCCCCCATATCACAGCACACACCCCCATCAGCCCCCACTGCCCTAATCACTCACCCCCACCACCCCCACACTCCCCGCCCCCATATCACAGCACACACCCCCATCAGCCCCACTCCCCCAATCACTCACCCCCACCACCCCCACACTCCCCGCCCCCATAGCACAGCACACACCCCCATCAGCCCCGACTGCCCTAATCACTCACCCCCACGACCCCCACACTCCCCGCCCCCATAGCACAGCACACACCCCCATCAGCCCCACTCCCCCAATCACTCACCCCCACCACCCCCACACTCCCCGCCCCCATAGCACAGCACACACCCCCATCAACCCCCACTGCCCTAATCACTCACCCCCACCACCCCCACACTCCCCCCCATATCACAGCACACACCCCCATCAGACCCCACTGCCCTAATCACTCACCCCCACACTCCCCCCCCATATCACAGCACACACCCCCATCAGCCCCACTCCCCCAATCACTCACCCCCACCACCCCCACACTCCCCCCCATATCACAGCACACACCCCCATCAACTCCCACTGCCCTAATCACTCACCCCCACCACCCCCACACTCCCCCCCATATCACAGCACACACCCCCATCAGACCCCACTGCCCTAATCACTCACCCCCACACTCCCCCCCCATATCACAGCACACACCCCCATCAGCCCCACTCCCCCAATCACTCACCCCCACCACCCCCACACTCCCCCCCCATATCACAGCACACACCCCCATCAGCCCCCACTGCCCTCATCACTCACCCCCACCACCCCCACACACCCCCCCCCATATCACAGCACACACCCCCCATCAACTCCCACTGCCCTAATCACTGACCCACACCACCCCCACACTCCCCCCCATATCACAGCACACACCCCCACCAGCCCCCACTGCCCTAATCACTCACCCCCACACTCCCCCCCCATATCACAGCACACACCCCCATCAGCCCCACTCCCCCAATCACTCACCCCCACCACCCCCACACTCCCCCCCCATATCACAGCACACACCCCCATCAACTCCCACTGCCCTAATCACTCACCCCCACCACCCCCACACTCCCCCCCATATCACAGCACACACCCCCATCAGACCCCACTGCCCTAATCACTCACCCCCACCACCCCCACACTCCCCCCCCATATCACAGCACACACCCCCATCAACTCCCACTGCCCTAATCACTCACCCCCACCACCCCCACAATCCCCCCCCATATCACAGCACACACCCCCATCAGCCCCACTCCCCCAATCACTCACCCCCACCACCCCCACACTCCCCCCCCCATATCACAGCACACACCCCCATCAGCCCCCACTGCCCTCATCACTCACCCCCACCACCCCCACACACCCCCCCCCATATCACAGCACACACCCCCCATCAACTCCCACTGCCCTAATCACTGACCCACACCACCCCCACACTCCCCCCCCCATATCACAGCACACACCCCCACCAGCCCCCACTGCCCTAATCACTCACCCCCACCACCCCCACACTCCCCCCCATATCACAGCACACACCCCCATCAGCCCCCACTGCCCTAATCACTGACCCACACCACCCCCACACTCCCCCCCCATATCACAGCACACACCCCCATCAGCCCCCACTCCCCCAATCACTCACCCCCACCACCCCCACACTCCCCCCCCATATCACAGCACACACCCCCATCAGCCCCCACTCCCCCAATCACTCACCCCCACCACCCCCACACTCCCCCCCATATCACAGCACACACCCCCATCAGCCCCCACTCCCCAATCACTCACCCCACCCCCCCCCCCCCCCCCCACCCCCCCCCCCCAGCCCCCCCCCCCACCCCCCCCCCCCCCCACCTCCCCCCCCCCCCCCCCCCCCCACCCCACTCCCCCCCCCCCCCCCCCCACTCCCCCCCCTCCGCCCCCCCCCTCCCCCCCCTCCCCCTCACCCCCCCACCACCCCCACACTCCCCCCCCATATCACAGCACACACCCCCATCACTCCCACTGCCCCAATCACTGACCCCCACCACCCCCACACTCCCCCCCCGTATCACAGCACACACACCCATCAGCCCCCACTGCCCTAATCACTCACCCCCACCACCCCCACACTCCCCCCC
>NW_027310868.1:27500-42329 GCF_047496795.1 Chiloscyllium punctatum | reverse complement strand
TCGAGTTGGTATAAATCAGTAACCACCGACACTTAGAATTTTTTCGAGTTGGTATAAATCAGTAACCACTGACACTTAGAATTTTTTCGGGTTGGTATAAATCAGTAACCACCGACACTTAGAATATTTTCGAGTTGGTATAAATCAGTAACCACTGACACTTAGAATTTTTTCGGGTCGGTATAAATCAGTAACCACTGACACTTAGAATTTTTTCGAGTTGGTATAAATCAGTAACCACTGACACTTAGAATATTTTCGGGTTGGTATAAATCAGTAACCACTGACACTTAGAATTTTTTCGACTTGGTATAAATCAGTAACCACTGACACTTAGAATTTTTTCGGGTTGGTATAAATCAGTAACCACTGACACTTAGAATATTTTCGGGTCGGTACAAATCAGTAACCACTGACACTTAGAATATTTTCGGGTTGGTATAAATCAGTAACCACTGACACTTAGAATTTTTTCGAGTTGGTATAAATCAGTAACCACTGACACTTAGAATTTTTTCGGGTTGGTATAAATCAGTAACCACCGACACTTAGAATATTTTCGGGTTGGTATAAATCAGTAACCACCGACACTTAGAATTTTTTCGGCTCAGTAGAAATCAGTAACCAAGCGCATTTTTGAATTGGTTACTGATTTCTCCGTTCGAGTTGCGGCTGCGGTTGGCTTCAAATAGTGGTGGGGGCTTAATTATCGCCGAGGGGAGCATGTCCCGGTGGTGTGGCCGAGGATGGAGTGCCTTTTGAAGGGGGTGTTTCTGAATTTGGACCCTTTTTGAGTTGCATGGCCGGATGGGTGTGGTTTTGAAGGGTGTGTCTGTCTGGAGTGGCACCGGCGTTGGTGTGAGGCTGAGGGTGGGCGTTCGGTTCCTGGTTAGGGATAGGGAAAGGGTGAGACTTAGCTTTAGTGCTCGTGCCCCCGATTTTGGTAATGTTTGACGTCAATTTTCCAAGGAGGCGAATGCAAGGCTTCAGAGGGACTTTGAGTGTTCGGGGGCGGGGTAGCTCAGCCGGATTTGCCCCGGCGGTTCTGCGGACGGTGTTGACTTCGAGGGCGGACCGGCCCCCGTGTTCAGTCCGAATATCGTGCATTGTTAACGGCGGGAAGTGTTCCAAAAGGGAATGGGATTGAATGTGACTGCTGAAGCCGACTTTGAGACCTGTAACGCGGGTAGCTCAGCCGGATTTGACCCGGCGGTTCTGGCGACGGTCTCGCCTTCGAGGGGGGAGCGCCCCGCGTGTTCAGGCCGAATTTTGTGCATTTCCATCGGCGGGAAGAGGTCCAAACGGGAATGGGATTGAATGTGACTGCTGAAGCCGACATTGAGACCTCTAACGCGGGTAGCTCGGCAGGATTTGACCCGGCGGTTCTGCCGAAGGTCTCACCTTCGAGGGGGGAGCGTCCCGCGTGTTCAGGCCGAATATCGTGCATTGTTAACGGCGGGAAGTGTTCCAAAAGGGAATGGGATTGAATGTGACTGCTGAAGCCGACATTGAGACCTCTAACGCGGGTAGCTCGGCCGGATTTGACCCGGCGGTTCTGGCGACGGTCTCGCCTTCGAGGGGGGAGCGTCCCGCGTGTTCAGGCCGAATTTTGTGCATTTCCATCGGCGGGAAGAGGTCCAAACGGGAATGGGATTGAATGTGACTGCTGAAGCCGACATTGAGACCTCTAACGCGGGTAGCTCGGCCGGATTTGACCCGGCGGTTCTGCCGAAGGTCTCACCTTCGAGGGGGGAGCCTCCCGCGTGTTCAGGCCGAATTTTGTGCATTTCCATCGGCGGGAAGAGGTCCAAACGGGAATGGGATTGAATGTGACTGCTGAAGCCGACATTGAGACCTCTAACGCGGGTAGCTCGGCCGGATTTGACCCGGCGGTTCTGCCGAAGGTCTCACCTTCGAGGGGGGAGCGCCCACCGTGTACAGGCCGATTTTCATGCATTTCCAACCGTGGGAAGGGGTCCGAAAGGGGATGGGGGTGAACGTGACTGCTCAACCCGACTTTGAGACCTGTAACGCGGGTAGCTCAGCCGGATTTGACCCGGCGGTTCTGGCGACGGTCTCGCCTTCGAGGGGGGAGCGTCCCGCGTGTTCAGGCCGAATTTTGTGCATTTCCATCGGCGGGAAGAGGTCCAAACGGGAATGGGATTGAATGTGACTGCTGAAGCCGACATTGAGACCTCTAACGCGGGTAGCTCGGCAGGATTTGACCCGGCGGTTCTGCCGAAGGTCTCACCTTCGAGGGGGGAGCGCCCACCGTGTACAGGCCGATTTTCATGCATTTCCAACCGTGGGAAGGGGGCCGAAAGGGGATGGGGGTGAATGTGACTGCTCAACCCGACTTTGAGGCATCTAACCCGGGTAGCTCAGCCGGGTTTGACCCGGCGGTTCTGCCGACGGCCTCGCCTTCGAGGGGGGAGCGTCCCCCGTGTACAGGCCGATTTTCATGCATTTCGAACCGTGGGAAGTGGCCCAAAAGGGGATGGGAGTGAATGTGACTGCTCAACCCGACTTTGGCGCTTCCGAGCCGGGTAGCTCAGCCGGGTTTGACCCGGCGGTTCTGCCGACGGTCTCGTCTTCGAGGCGGGTGCCTCCCCCGTGTACAGGCCGATTTTCATGCATTTCGTACCGTGGGAAGTGGTCCAAAAGGGAATGGGGGTGGACGTGACTGCTCATACCGACATCGAGACTTGTAAGCCGTGTAGCTCGGCCGGGTTTGATCCGGCGGGTCTGCCGACGGTCTCGTCTTCGAGAGGGGGGCCTCCCCCGTGTACAGGCCGATTTTCGTGCATTTCCAACGGTGGGAAGAGGTTCAAAAGGGGATGGGGGTGAATGTGACTGCTCAACCCGACTCTGAGGCTTCTAACCCGGGTAGCCCGGCCGGGTTTGACCCGGCGGTTCTGCCGTCGGTCTCGCCTTCGAGGGCGGAGCCTCCCCCGTGTACAGGCCGATTTTCGTGCATTTCAAACCGTGGGAAGCGGTCCAAAAGGGGATGGGAGTGAATGTGACTGCTCATACCGACCTTGGCGCTTCCGACCCGGGTAGCTCAGCCGGGTTTGACCCGGCGGTTCTGCCGACGGTCTCGTCTTCGAGGCGGGTGCCTCCCCCGTGTACAGGCCGATTTTCATGCATTTCGTACCGTGGGAAGTGGTCCAAAAGGGAATGGGGGTGAATGTGACTGCTCAACCCGACTCTGAGGCTTCTAACCCGGGTAGCTCGGCCGGGTTTGACCCGGCGGTTCTGCCGTCGGTCTCGCCTTCGAGAGGGGCGCCTCCCCCGTGTACAGGCCGATTTTCGTGCATTTCCAACGGTGGGAAGAGGTTCAAAAGGGGATGGGGGTGAATGTGACTGCTCAACCCGACTCTGAGGCTTCTAACCCGGGTAGCCCGGCCGGGTTTGACCCGGCGGTTCTGCCGTCGGTCTCGCCTTCGAGGGCGGAGCCTCCCCCGTGTACAGGCCGATTTTCGTGCATTTCAAACCGTGGGAAGCGGTCCAAAAGGGGATGGGAGTGAATGTGACTGCTCATACCGACCTTGGCGCTTCCGACCCGGGTAGCTCAGCCGGGTTTGACCCGGCGGTTCTGCCGACGGTCTCGCCTTCGAGGGGGGAGCGTCCCCCGTGTTCAGGCCGAATTTTGTGCATTTCGAACCGTGGGAAGTTGCCCAAAAGTCGATGGGAGTGAATGTGACTGCTCAACCCGACTTTGGCGCTTCCGAGCCGGGTAGCTCAGCCGGGTTTGACCCGGCGGTTCTGCCGACGGTCTCGTCTTCGAGGCGGGTGCCTCCCCCGTGTACAGGCCGATTTTCATGCATTTCGTACCGTGGGAAGTGGTCCAAAAGGGAATAGGGGTGGACGTGACTGCTCATACCGACATTGAGACTTGTAAGCCGTGTAGCTCGGCCGGGTTTGATCCGGCGGGTCTGCCGACGGTCTCGTCTTCGAGGCGGGTGCCTCCCCCGTGTACAGGCCGATTTTCGTGCATTTCGAACCGTGGGAAGTGGTCCAAAAGGGGATGGGGGTGGACGTGACTGCTCAACCCGACTTTGAGGCTTCTAACCCGGGTAGCTCGGCCGGGTTTGACCCGTCGATTCTGCCGATGGTCTCGTTTTGGAGGGGGGAGCCTCCCCCGTGTTCAGTCCGATTTTCGTGCATTTCGAACCGTGGGAAGTGGCCCAAAAGGGGATGGGAGTGAATGTGACTGCTCATACCGACTTTGGCGCTTCCGAGCCTGGTAGCTCAGCCGGGTTTGATCCGGCGGTTCTGCCGACGGTCTCGTCTTCGAGGCGGCTCCCTCCCCCGTGTACAGGCCGATTTTCATGCATTTGCAACGGTGGGAAGTTGCCCAAAAGGGGATGGGAGTGAATGTGACTGCTCAACCCGACTTTGGCGCTTCCGAGCCTGGTAGCTCAGCCGGGTTTGAACCGGCGGTTCTGCCGACGGTCTCGTCTTCGAGGCGGCTCCCTCCCCCGTGTACAGGCCGATTTTCGTGCATTTCGAACCGTGGGAAGTGGTCCAAAAGGGAATGGGGGTGGACGTGACTGCTCAACCCGACTCTGAGGCTTCTAACCCGGGTAGCTCGGCCGGGTTTGATCCGGCGGTTCTGCCGACGGTCTCGTCTTCGAGGCCGGTGCCTCCCCCGTGTACAGGCCGATTTTCGTGCATTTCCAACGGTGGGAAGTGGTCCAAAAGGGAATGGGGGTGGACGTGTCTGCTCATACCGACTTTGAGACTTGTAAGCCGGGTAGCTCAGCCGGGTTTGTTCCGGCGGTTCTGCCGACGGTCTCGTCATCGAGGGGGGAGCCTCCCCCGTGTCCAGGCCGATTTTCATGCATTTCCAACCGTGGGAAGTGGTCCAAAAGGGAATGGGGGTGAATGTGACTGCTCATACCGACTTTGAGACTTTTAAGCCGGGTAGCTCAGCCGGGTTTGACCCGGCGGTTCTGCCGACGGTCTCGCCTTCGAGGGGGGAGCGTCCCCCGTGTTCAGGCCGAATTTTGTGCATTTCGAACCGTGGGAAGTTGCCCAAAAGTCGATGGGAGTGAATGTGACTGCTCAACCCGACTTTGAGACTTGTAAGCCGGGTAGCTCAGCCGGGTTTGACCCGGCGGTTCTGCCGACGGTCTCGTCTTCGAGGCGGGTGCCTCCCCCGTGTACAGGCCGATTTTCATGCATTTCGTACCGTGGGAAGCGGTCCAAAAGGGGATGGGAGTGAACGTGACTGCTCATACCGACTTTGGCGCTTCCGAGCCGGGTAGCTCAGCCGGGTTTGACCCGGCGGGTCTGCCGACGGTCTCGCCTTCGAGGGGGGAGCGTCCCCCGTGTTCAGGCCGAATCTTGTGCATTTCGAACCGTGGGAAGTTGCCCAAAAGTCGATGGGAGTGAATGTGACTGCTCAACCCGACTTTGAGACTTGTAAGCCGGGTAGCTCAGCCGGGTTTGACCCGGCGGTTCTGCCGACGGTCTCGTCTTCGAGGCCGGTGCCTCCCCCGTGTACAGGCCGATTTTCGTGCATTTCCAACGGTGGGAAGTGGTCCAAAAGGGAATGGGGGTGGACGTGTCTGCTCATACCGACTTTGAGACTTGTAAGCCGGGTAGCTCAGCCGGGTTTGTTCCGGCGGTTCTGCCGACGGTCTCGTCATCGAGGGGGGAGCCTCCCCCGTGTCCAGGCCGATTTTCATGCATTTCCAACCGTGGGAAGTGGTCCAAAAGGGAATGGGGGTGAATGTGACTGCTCATACCGACTTTGAGACTTTTAAGCCGGGTAGCTCGGCCGGGTTTGACCCGGCGGTTCTGCCGACGGTCTCGTCTTCGAGGCGGGTGCCTCCCCCGTGTACAGGCCGATTTTCGTGCATTTCGAACCGTGGGAAGTGGTCTAAAAGTCGATGGGAGTGAACGTGACTGCTCAACCCGACTTTGAGACTTGTAAGCCGGGTAGCTCAGCCAGGTTTGACCCGGCGGTTCTGCCGACGGTCTCGCCTTCGAGGGCGGACCCTCCCCCGTGTACAGGCCGGTTTTCGTGCATTTCGAACCGTGGGAAGTGATCCAAAAGGGAATGGGGGTGAACGTGACTGCCCAACCCGGCTTTGAGACTTGTAAGCCGGGTAGCTCAGCCGGGTTGGACCCGGCGGTTCTGCCGACGGTCTCGACTTCGAGGCGGGTGCCTCCCCCGTGTACAGGCCGATTTTCATGCATTTGCAACGGTGGGAAGTTGCCCAAAAGTCGATGGGAGTGAATGTGACTGCTCAACCCGACTTCGAGACTTGTAAGCCGGGTAGCTCAGCCGGGTTTGACCCGGCGGTTCTGCCGACGGTCTCGCCTTCGAGGGGGGAGCCTCCCCCGTGTACAGGCCGATTTTCGTGCATTTCCAACGGTGGGAACAGGTTCAAAAGGGGATGGGAGTGATTGTGACTGCTCAACCCGACTCTAGGGCTTCTAACCCGGGTAGCCCGGCCGGGTTTGACCCGGCGGTTCTGCCGACGGTCTCGTCTTCGAGGCGGGTGCCTCCCCCGTATACAGGCCGATTTTCATGCATTTCGAACCGTGGGAAGTGGTCCAAAAGGGAATGGGGGTGGACGTGTCTGCTCATACCGACTTTGAGACTTGTAAGCCGGGTAGCTCAGCCGGGTTTGATCCGGCGGTTCTGCCGACGGTCTCGCCTTCGAGGGGGGAGCCTCCCCCGTGTTCAGTCCGATTTCCATGCATTTCCAACCGTGGGAAGTTGCCCAAAAGGGGATGGGAGTGAATGTGACTGCTCAACCCGACTTTGGCGCTTCCGAGCCGGGTAGCTCAGCCGGGTTTGACCCGGCGGTTCTGCCGACGGTCTCGTCTTCGAGGCGGGTGCCTCCCCCGTATACAGGCCGATTTTCATGCATTTCGAACCGTGGGAAGTGGTCCAAAAGGGAATGGGGGTGGACGTGTCTGCTCATACCGACTTTGAGACTTGTAAGCCGGGTAGCTCAGCCGGGTTTGATCCGGCGGTTCTGCCGACGGTCTCGCCTTCGAGGGGGGAGCCTCCCCCGTGTTCAGTCCGATTTCCATGCATTTCCAACCGTGGGAAGTTGCCCAAAAGGGGATGGGAGTGAATGTGACTGCTCAACCCGACTTTGGCGCTTCCGAGCCGGGTAGCTCAGCCGGGTTTGACCCGGCGGTTCTGCCGACGGTCTCGTCTTCGAGGCGGGTGCCTCCCCCGTGTACAGGCCGATTTTCATGCATTTGGAACCGTGGGAAGTGGTCCAAAAGGGAATGGGGGTGGACGTGACTGCTCATACCGACTTTGAGACTTGTAAGCCGGGTAGCTCAGCCGGGTTTGACCCGGCGGTTCTGCCGACGGTCTCGCCTTCGAGGGGGGAGCCTCCCCCGTGTTCAGTCCGATTTTCGTGCATTTCCCACGGTGGGAAATGGTATCTTTCATTACGGGGACAAGGGTCTGAAGCGGTGAAGTCAGTAACCGGCATAGTTAAGGAAAGGGTTCGAATTTTCTCAACAGTACGAAAAAAGTGAGCAGGGAAGCTAGAGAAGGTGTCAGTGAGTCCCAAACGAGTGAACCGCAAAACTTAGGGAAATGCCCGAAAGCGTTTTAAAGGGTGAAATCGGGAACGAGGAAATGATCGGAAAGTGCCTGAAAGTGCTAAATGAGTAAACAGAAAAACGAAGAAAAATGTTTGAAAAGAAGAAGTGAGTAACCAGGAAAACTTAGAAAAATGTTCAAAACGAAGAAATCAGTAACCAGGAAAACTTAGAAAAATGATCAAAAAGAAGAAATGAGTAACCAGGAAAACTTAGAAAAATGTTTAAAAAGAAGAAATCAGTAACCAGGAAAACTTAGGAAAATGTTTAAAAAGAAGAAATCAGTAACCAGAAAAACTGCGAAAAATGTTTAAAAAGAAGAAATGAGTAACCAGAAAAACTTAGAAAAATGTTTAAAAAGAAGAAATCAGTAACCAGGAAAACTTAGAAAAATGTTTAAAAAGAAGAAATCAGTAACCAGGAAAACTTAGAAAAATGTTATAAAAGAAGAAGTGAGTAACCAGAAAAACTTAGAAAAATGTTTAAAAAGAAGAAATCAGTAACCAGAAAAACTGCGAAAAATGTTTAAAAAGAAGAAATCAGTAACCAGACAAACTGCGAAAAATGTTTAAAAAGAAGAAATCAGTAACCAGGAAAACTTAGAAAAATGTTTAAAAAGAAGAAGTGAGTAACCAGAAAAACTTAGAAAAATGTTTAAAAAGAAGAAATCAGTAACCAGAAAAACTTAGAAAAATGTTTAAAAAGAAGAAATCAGTAACCAGAAAAACTGCGAAAAATGTTTAAAAAGAAGAAATCAGTAACCAGAAAAACTTAGAAAAATGTTTAAAAAGAAGAAGTGAGTAACCAGAAAAACTTAGAAAAATGTTTAAAAAGAAGAAATCAGTAACCAGAAAAACGGCGAAAAATGTTTAAAAAGAAGAAATCAGTAACCAGACAAACTGCGAAAAATGTTTAAAAAGAAGAAATCAGTAACCAGAAAAACTTAGAAAAATGTTTAAAAAGAAGAAATCAGTAACCAGAAAAACTTAGAAAAATGTTTCAAAAGAAGAAGTGAGTAACCAGAAAAACTTAGAAAAATGTTTAAAAAGAAGAAGTGAGTAACCAGAAAAACTTAGAAAAATGTTTAAAAAGAAGAAATCAGTAACCAGAAAAACTTAGAAAAATGTTTAAAAAGAAGAAATCAGTAACCAGAAAAACTGCGAAAAATGTTTAAAAAGAAGAAATCAGTAACCAGACAAACTGCGAAAAATGTTTAAAAAGAAGAAATCAGTAACCAGGAAAACTTAGAAAAATGTTTAAAAAGAAGAAGTCAGTAACCAGAAAAACTTAGAAAAATGTTTAAAAAGAAGAAATCAGTAACCAGAAAAACTTAGAAAAATGTTTAAAAAGAAGAAATCAGTAACCAGAAAAACTGCGAAAAATGTTTAAAAAGAAGAAATCAGTAACCAGAAAAACTTAGAAAAATGTTTAAAAAGAAGAAGTGAGTAACCAGAAAAACTTAGAAAAATGTTTAAAAAGAAGAAATCAGTAACCAGAAAAACGGCGAAAAATGTTTAAAAAGAAGAAATCAGTAACCAGACAAACTGCGAAAAATGTTTAAAAAGAAGAAATCAGTAACCAGAAAAACTTAGAAAAATGTTTCAAAAGAAGAAGTGAGTAACCAGAAAAACTTAGAAAAATGTTTAAAAAGAAGAAGTGAGTAACCAGAAAAACTTAGAAAAATGTTTAAAAAGAAGAAATCAGTAACCAGAAAAACTTAGAAAAATGTTTAAAAAGAAGAAATCAGTAACCAGAAAAACTGCGAAAAATGTTTAAAAAGAAGAAATCAGTAACCAGACAAACTGCGAAAAATGTTTAAAAAGAAGAAATCAGTAACCAGGAAAACTTAGAAAAATGTTTAAAAAGAAGAAGTGAGTAACCAGAAAAACTTAGAAAAATGTTTAAAAAGAAGAAATCAGTAACCAGAAAAACTTAGAAAAATGTTTAAAAAGAAGAAATCAGTAACCAGAAAAACTGCGAAAAATGTTTAAAAAGAAGAAATCAGTAACCAGAAAAACTTAGAAAAATGTTTAAAAAGAAGAAGTGAGTAACCAGAAAAACTTAGAAAAATGTTTAAAAAGAAGAAATCAGTAACCAGAAAAACGGCGAAAAATGTTTAAAAAGAAGAAATCAGTAACCAGACAAACTGCGAAAAATGTTTAAAAAGAAGAAATCAGTAACCAGAAAAACTTAGAAAAATGTTTCAAAAGAAGAAGTGAGTAACCAGAAAAACTTAGAAAAATGTTTAAAAAGAAGAAGTGAGTAACCAGAAAAACTTAGAAAAATGTTTAAAAAGAAGAAATCAGTAACCAGAAAAACTTAGAAAAATGTTTAAAAAGAAGAAATCAGTAACCAGAAAAACTTAGAAAAATGTTTAAAAAGAAGAAATCAGTAACCAGAAAAACTGCGAAAAATGTTTAAAAAGAAGAAATCAGTAACCAGACAAACTGCGAAAAATGTTTAAAAAGAAGAAATCAGTAACCAGGAAAACTTAGAAAAATGTTTAAAAAGAAGAAGTGAGTAACCAGAAAAACTTAGAAAAATGTTTAAAAAGAAGAAATCAGTAACCAGAAAAACTTAGAAAAATGTTTAAAAAGAAGAAATCAGTAACCAGAAAAACTGCGAAAAATGTTTAAAAAGAAGAAATCAGTAACCAGAAAAACTTAGAAAAATGTTTAAAAAGAAGAAGTGAGTAACCAGAAAAACTTAGAAAAATGTTTAAAAAGAAGAAATCAGTAACCAGAAAAACGGCGAAAAATGTTTAAAAAGAAGAAATCAGTAACCAGACAAACTGCGAAAAATGTTTAAAAAGAAGAAATCAGTAACCAGAAAAACTTAGAAAAATGTTTAAAAAGAAGAAATCAGTAACCAGAAAAACTTAGAAAAATGTTTCAAAAGAAGAAGTGAGTAACCAGAAAAACTTAGAAAAATGTTTAAAAAGAAGAAGTGAGTAACCAGAAAAACTTAGAAAAATGTTTAAAAAGAAGAAATCAGTAACCAGAAAAACTTAGAAAAATGTTTAAAAAGAAGAAATCAGTAACCAGAAAAACTTAGAAAAATGTTTAAAAAGAAGAAATCAGTAACCAGGAAAACTTAGAAAAATGTTTAAAAAGAAGAAATCAGTAACCAGAAAAACTGCGAAAAATGTTTAAAAAGAAGAAATGAGTAACCAGGAAAACTTAGAAAAATGTTTAAAAAGAAGAAGTGAGTAACCAGAAAAACTTAGAAAAATGTTTAAAAAGAAGAAATCAGTAACCAGACAAACTTAGAAAAATGTTTAAAAAGAAGAAATCATTAACCAGACAAACTGCGAAAAATGTTTAAAAAGAAGAAATCAGTAACCAGAAAAACTTAGAAAAATGTTTAAAAAGAAGAAATCAGTAACCAGAAAAACTTAGAAAAATGTTTAAAAAGAAGAAATCAGTAACCAGGAAAACTTAGAAAAATGTTTAAAAAGAAGAAGTGAGTAACCAGAAAAACTTAGAAAAATGTTTAAAAAGAAGAAATCAGTAACCAGAAAAACGGCGAAAAATGTTTAAAAAGAAGAAATCAGTAACCAGACAAACTGCGAAAAATGTTTAAAAAGAAGAAGTCAGTAACCAGAAAAACTTAGAAAAATGTTTAAGAAAGAAGAAATGAGTAACCAGAAAAACTTAGAAAAATGTTTAAAAAGAAGAAATCAGTAACCAGAAAAACTTAGAAAAATGTTTAAAAAGAAGAAGTGAGTAACCAGGAAAACTTAGAAAAATGTTTAAAAAGAAGAAATGAGTAACCAGAAAAACTTAGAAAAATGTTTAAAAAGAAGAAATCAGTAACCAGAAAAACTTAGAAAAATGTTTAAAAAGAAGAAATGAGTAACCAGAAAAACTTAGAAAAATGTTTAAAAAGAAGAAATCAGTAACCAGAAAAACGGCGAAAAATGTTTAAAAAGAAGAAATCAGTAACCAGAAAAACGGCGAAAAATGTTTAAAAAGAAGAAATCAGTAACCAGAAAAACTTAGAAAAATGTTTAAAAAGAAGAAGTGAGTAACCAGAAAAACTTAGAAAAATGTTTAAAAAGAAGAAATGAGTAACCAGAAAAACTTAGAAAAATGTTTAAAAAGAAGAAATCAGTAACCAGAAAAACTTAGAAAAATGTTTAAAAAGAAGAAATGAGTAACCAGAAAAACGGCGAAAAATGTTTAAAAAGAAGAAATCAGTAACCAGAAAAACGGCGAAAAATGTTTAAAAAGAAGAAATCAGTAACCAGACAAACTGCGAAAAATGTTTAAAAAGAAGAAATCAGTAACCAGAAAAACTTAGAAAAATGTTTAAAAAGAAGAAATCAGTAACCAGGAAAACTTGGAAAAAAACACTTAGAAAAATTTTCAGCAAAGTGTGAAAAATATTCTAAGTGTCAGCGGAGGAAAATGCTGCAGCATCGGGAAAGATTCGCAAACTTACACCGAACATGTGCTCCGAAGTGCCGGAGGAATTGGGTGAATTGAGCCCGGCAAATGGCCAGCTGTCGTTTTGTGCCTGCAGCCCGAAAACTTTAACTTTGTCTGTCGCGGAAGTCCGGACCGAGAAAAATCCAAACGGTTTTGACCGGACCGAGTTCCAGACCGATGCAGTCAAATTTGGAATTCAGACCCATTCAGTGCCACTTGTAGTTTTTCCGCAGTGAGGTTGGCGGGGTACCCGGAGATATATGGGAACACGATTTTTAGAACAAAATGGCGGCGCGGGACCGTTCTGAAAGGCATCCGAAAAACGGTTCCACGGGCATAGCACTTTAATGACAGGTATGAGTGCATGCCGGAGAGCTCTTGGAAGTCGAATTTTTGACACTTTGTCAATTTTTTGACAGATTTGACAAACTCTTTCTGTCTGTTCTAAGAGTCAGTCAGAGACTTGTGCGGCGGTCTTTTGACACTATTGGAGGGCGGGCAAACCCCACGTTGACTCCGGCCGTCCCTCCACAGGCGCTCGTGTCCAAAATGAAGGCGAGAGACGCGAGTGGCCTGGTTCCCTTGGGTGTTGCCAAGAAGGCTGCGGGCTGACCGTTGCCTGAGCACTCCCTAAAGCCTCTTGTGATGAGAGCAGACCTCGCCTGCCGCACGACCGGCTCTGGGAGTCGTTGGGCCGCTATTTGTGAATAGTCTGGTCCTCCTCTGCCACCCGGACAAGCGCGATGGCTCTGCCGCCCTGCGGTGCTCGTCACCCAGGTTTGGGGAACACGATACTCGTAACAAAAATAAAAGGCGGCTCGGGACCTGCAGGCGAAAGGGGTCCCGTGGTGCTAAGCACGTCGACTTCGGGTCTCGGTGCAAGCCGGAGAGCTCACGGAAGTCTAAAGTTTTCGGCACGTGGTCGAATCTTTTCAAAGGCTTACCCGGCTCTTTCCGTCCATTCTGAGAGTAAGTCAGAGGCCGGTGCGGAGGTCTCTTGACAATCGGAGGGGGTGGTGGCCCTCCGCAGGCGCTCGTGTCGAAAATGAAGGCGAGAGACGCGAGTGGCCTGGTTCCCCTGGGTGTTGCCAGGAAGGCTGCGGGCTGACCCTTGCCTGAGCACTCCCTAAAGCCTCTTGTGATGAGAGCAGACCTCGCGCGCCGCACGACCGGCTCTGGGAGTCGTTGGGCCGCTATCTGTGAATAGTCTGGTCCTCCTCTGCCACCCGGCCAAGTGCGATGGCTCTGCCGCCCTGCGGTGCTCGTCACGCAGGTATGGGGCACACGATGCTCGTAACAGCAAATAAAGGCGGCTCGGGACCTGCAGGCGAAAGGGGTCCCGTGGTGCTTAGCACGTCGACTTCGGGTCTCGGTGCAAGCCGGAGAGCTCACGGAAGTCTAAAGTTTTCGGCACGTGGTCGAATCTTTTGAAAGGCTTACCCGGCTCTTTCCGTCCATTCTGAGAGTCAGTCAGAGGCCGGTGCGGCGGTCTATTGACGACCGGAGGCTCCCATGGGTGTTGCGATGAGGGTGGAGGGCACAGAACCTTGCCTTAGCACTCCCTAATAAAGCCTCTTGTGAAGAGAGCAGACCTCGCGCGCCGCACGACCGGCTCTGGGAGTCGTTGGGCCGCTATCTGTGAATAGTCTGGTCCTCCTCTGCCACCCGGCCAAGTGCGATGGCTCTGCCGCCCTGCGGTGCTCGTCACGCAGGTATGGGGCACACGATGCTCGTAACAGCAAATAAAGGCGGCTCGGGACCTGCAGGCGAAAGGGGTCCCGTGGTGCTTAGCACGTCGACTTCGGGTCTCGGTGCAAGCCGGAGAGCTCACGGAAGTCTAAAGTTTTCGGCACGTGGTCGAATCTTTTGAAAGGCTTACCCGGCTCTTTCCGTCCATTCTGAGAGTCAGTCAGAGGCCGGTGCGGCGGTCTATTGACGACCGGAGGCTCCCATGGGTGTTGCGATGAGGGTGGAGGGCACAGAACCTTGCCTTAGCACTCCCTAATAAAGCCTCTTGTGAAGAGAGCAGACCTCGCGCGCCGCACGACCGGCTCTGGGAGTCGTTGGGCCGCTATCTGTGAATAGTCTGGTCCTCCTCTGCCACCCGGCCAAGTGCGATGGCTCTGCCGCCCTGCGGTGCTCGTCACGCAGGTATGGGGCACACGATGCTCGTAACAGCAAATAAAGGCGGCTCGGGACCTGCAGGCGAAAGGGGTCCCGTGGTGCTTCGCACGTCGACTTCGGGTCTCGGTGCAAGCCGGAGAGCTCACGGAAGTCTAAAGTTTTCGGCACGTGGTCGAATCTTTTGAAAGGCTTACCCGGCTCTTTCCGTCCATTCTGAGAGTCAGTCAGAGGCCGGTGCGGCGGTCTATTGACGACCGGAGGCTCCCATGGGTGTTGCGATGAGGGTGGAGGGCACAGAACCTTGCCTTAGCACTCCCTAATAAAGCCTCTTGTGAAGAGAGCAGACCTCGCGCACCGCACGACCGGCTCTGGGAGTCGTTGGGCCGCTATCTGTGAATAGTCGGGTCCTCCTCTGCCACCCGGCCAAGTGCGATGGCTCTGCCGCCCTGCGGTGCTTGTCACGCAGGTATGGGGCACACGATGCTCGTAACAGCAAATAAAGGCGGCTCGGGACCTGCAGGCGAAAGGGGTCCCGTGGTGCTTAGCACGTCGACTTCGGGTCTCGGTGCAAGCCGGAGAGCTCACGGAAGTCTAAAGTTTTCGGCACGTGGTCGAATCTTTTGAAAGGCTTACCCGGCTCTTTCCGTCCATTCTGAGAGTCAGTCAGAGGCCGGTGCGGCGGTCTATTGACGAC
>NW_027310868.1:20000-22500 GCF_047496795.1 Chiloscyllium punctatum | reverse complement strand
TCTCGCGAGGGTGGTTTCGGGGCCAGCAGGAGAGCTCGTCGGGGTAGCAGGCCCTGCAGCCGTGGTCACCGCCAAACCCCCACAACTCGAGCAAGTGAAAAAAAAAAGTAACAAATAAGAAAGGATCGTCGGCTTGGGGGTACGCCCGTTTCCGTTTCAACTTGTCTCGCGAGGGTGGTTTCGGGGCCAGCAGGAGAGCTCGTCGGGGTAGCAGGCCCTGCAGCCGTGGTCACCGCCAAACCCCCACAACTCGAGCAAGTGAAAAAAAAAAGTAACAAATAAGAAAGGATCTCTGTCGGCTTGGGGGTACGCCCGTTTCCGTTTCAACTTGTCTCGCGAGGGTGGTTTCGGGGCCAGCAGGAGAGCTCGTCGGGGTAGCAGGCCCTGCAGCCGTGGTCACCGCCAAATCGCCACAACTCGAGCAAGTGAAAAAAAAAGTAACAAATAAGAAAGGATCGTCGGCTTGGGGGTACGCCCGTTTCCGTTTCAACTTGTCTCGCGAGGGTGGTTTCGGGGCCAGCAGGAGAGCTCGTCGGGGTAGCAGGCCCTGCAGCCGTGGTCACCGCCAAACCCCCCACAACTGTTGGGCGCCTACCTGCGCGGGGCAGGAGGACACTTTCCGATTTCAAATCTCCGTTTGCCGAGTCCACCCCGAACGCACGCGGGCGGGCGGGTTCGCATCACCCTTCGTCACAAGGGGCGAAGCCCGTTCCACCGTCTCGTCAGTAGTGCCGACCGGTCTGTGATCGACGAGGGGAGCCACACCAGGTCCGGCCCTGCTGCTTGGCGGCACCGCGTCGTCGGGAGCTCGCGACAGACGGAGGGTTTCGGTGTACTCTCCAGCCACGGGAAACGAAGCCGGTGATGCAGGCGCCGGTCTTTCGCTCCCAAATCGGCTGGGTTTACATCGTTGCTATCTAGTCACGCTCCCTTCAAACCCGACGGGGTACCTATTCCCCTCACCCGTCTGTGCGTATACAGCCTCTTTGCACTTGCGGGATGGGGGTGGTGGTTTAAAGACTCTCGAGTTGCCGCCCGTCGGTCTCCGAGCTCCGTGCAGTAGTGATCCCCAGCGAACTGCCAGCAGGGCGAACGAGCGATCCCGCTCTCGGTCGGGGCGCCTGGCGTCGATCGGTGGTCGGTGGCTTGCGGGCAAGCTGCGCTGTGAGTGTGGGAACGAGTATGACGAGCCGTTGCCGCGACTCCCAGTCCACCTCGGCGGTGGCTGGGCCGGGCGGGCGTCTGCTCGGGCGAGTGCCGCCCCCGCCTCCTCGCAGGAAGTCCGCTCGCCGACACGCCGCCACGTGCACGCGTCAGTGACGCTGCCGAACCGATGGCCGGTGCCCGTTCCCGCCTCTGCTTTTCCTAGGGCAAAGCTGCTGCACGCCTCGTGATACTAGGCGGGCGACATGGTGGCGGTGATCCTGCCTCCGTCGCTGCGGTGCGTTGGGGCACGCATCGCCTCTTGGGCGCCCTGTCCTCCTCCCCCCAATAGACGTATGTTTCTGCGGGCCGCACCAGGATGGTGCTCCCCATCGCTTCACGCCACCCTGCTCCGCCCGCACGCCGGCGTGCAGGTGGCTGTAGCTCAAGGTGGGGAGCGTATGTGCGGTCCGGGTCGCTTTCCTCTGGCGAGGGAGAGACCTAAAACAAACTCAGACAACTCTTGACGGTGGATCACTCGGCTCGTGCGTCGATGACGAACGCAGCTAGCTGCGAGAATTAATGTGAATTGCAGGACACATTGATCATCGACACTTTGAACGCACTTTGCGGCCCCGGGTTCTTCCCGGGGCCACGCCTGTCTGAGGGTCGTTTGGCAATCAATCGCACTCGCCTTGGCTGGCGAGAGCGCGGCTGGGGTGTCGCAGAGGACCCGTCCTCTTTGTCCCCCTAAGTTCAGACTCCGGAGCCCTCCGGCGTCGGAGCGCTTGGCCTTTCCCCCCCACCCTGCACATTCCGTTCGTCAGGCTCGACGCCATCCCCCCGCCGGGGAGCGCGGCCTGGCGTCCGTCTGTGTCGTGGCAGTGGGGCCAGCACGGCTGTCACCGGTCCCAGAATGGCTGTCGGTGGTTCACACTGTGTGTGTGTGCCAACCCTCCTGGTCTCTGGGACACGGAGCTGCCACGAAGTGTTGAGCCTCCAGTGGGGGGTCTGCCTAAGCTCTGCACGTCCGCATTGGGTCCGTCTCTCGGTTGGCTGGCAGTGGAAAGAGTGAAGGGAGCCGCGGAGGTCCGGTGCTGGTGCGCCGCCGGCCTGACCGTGGAGCTCGCCGGTTTGACACGCTGACCCGACTCGATGGTTGATCGATTGAGAGTGCTGGGAGCTGCAGGCCGCCCGCTGCTGCAGCCGCCCGTCTCGTGGTTCGTCCTCGGCCTTAAGTGGCCGGCGGGGCGTCTGATCCTGTCTCCCCTGCTGGCGCCGAGTGCCTGGCCGAGGGAGGAGGTTTTCGTCGAACGCTGTGACTTGGACGGTCGCACGCGCGTGGATCGCTGGCTCT
>NW_027310868.1:0-12500 GCF_047496795.1 Chiloscyllium punctatum | reverse complement strand
GCGCATTTTTGAATTGGTTACTGATTTCTCCGTTCGAGTTGCGGCTGCGGTTGGCTTCAAATAGTGGTGGGGGCTTAATTATCGCCGAGGGGAGCATGTCCCGGTGGTGTGGCCGAGGATGGAGTGCCTTTTGAAGGGGGTGTTTCTGAATTTGGACCCTTTTTGAGTTGCATGGCCGGATGGGTGTGGTTTTGAAGGGTGTGTCTGTCTGGAGTGGCACCGGCGTTGGTGTGAGGCTGAGGGTGGGCGTTCGGTTCCTGGTTAGGGATAGGGAAAGGGTGAGACTTAGCTTTAGTGCTCGTGCCCCCGATTTTGGTAATGTTTGACGTCAATTTTCCAAGGAGGCGAATGCAAGGCTTCAGAGGGACTTTGAGTGTTCGGGGGCGGGGTAGCTCAGCCGGATTTGCCCCGGCGGTTCTGCGGACGGTGTTGACTTCGAGGGCGGACCGGCCCCCGTGTTCAGTCCGAATATCGTGCATTGTTAACGGCGGGAAGTGTTCCAAAAGGGAATGGGATTGAATGTGACTGCTGAAGCCGACTTTGAGACCTGTAACGCGGGTAGCTCAGCCGGATTTGACCCGGCGGTTCTGGCGACGGTCTCGCCTTCGAGGGGGGAGCGCCCCGCGTGTTCAGGCCGAATTTTGTGCATTTCCATCGGCGGGAAGAGGTCCAAACGGGAATGGGATTGAATGTGACTGCTGAAGCCGACATTGAGACCTCTAACGCGGGTAGCTCGGCAGGATTTGACCCGGCGGTTCTGCCGAAGGTCTCACCTTCGAGGGGGGAGCGTCCCGCGTGTTCAGGCCGAATATCGTGCATTGTTAACGGCGGGAAGTGTTCCAAAAGGGAATGGGATTGAATGTGACTGCTGAAGCCGACATTGAGACCTCTAACGCGGGTAGCTCGGCCGGATTTGACCCGGCGGTTCTGGCGACGGTCTCGCCTTCGAGGGGGGAGCGTCCCGCGTGTTCAGGCCGAATTTTGTGCATTTCCATCGGCGGGAAGAGGTCCAAACGGGAATGGGATTGAATGTGACTGCTGAAGCCGACATTGAGACCTCTAACGCGGGTAGCTCGGCCGGATTTGACCCGGCGGTTCTGCCGAAGGTCTCACCTTCGAGGGGGGAGCCTCCCGCGTGTTCAGGCCGAATTTTGTGCATTTCCATCGGCGGGAAGAGGTCCAAACGGGAATGGGATTGAATGTGACTGCTGAAGCCGACATTGAGACCTCTAACGCGGGTAGCTCGGCCGGATTTGACCCGGCGGTTCTGCCGAAGGTCTCACCTTCGAGGGGGGAGCGCCCACCGTGTACAGGCCGATTTTCATGCATTTCCAACCGTGGGAAGGGGTCCGAAAGGGGATGGGGGTGAACGTGACTGCTCAACCCGACTTTGAGACCTGTAACGCGGGTAGCTCAGCCGGATTTGACCCGGCGGTTCTGGCGACGGTCTCGCCTTCGAGGGGGGAGCGTCCCGCGTGTTCAGGCCGAATTTTGTGCATTTCCATCGGCGGGAAGAGGTCCAAACGGGAATGGGATTGAATGTGACTGCTGAAGCCGACATTGAGACCTCTAACGCGGGTAGCTCGGCAGGATTTGACCCGGCGGTTCTGCCGAAGGTCTCACCTTCGAGGGGGGAGCGCCCACCGTGTACAGGCCGATTTTCATGCATTTCCAACCGTGGGAAGGGGGCCGAAAGGGGATGGGGGTGAATGTGACTGCTCAACCCGACTTTGAGGCATCTAACCCGGGTAGCTCAGCCGGGTTTGACCCGGCGGTTCTGCCGACGGCCTCGCCTTCGAGGGGGGAGCGTCCCCCGTGTACAGGCCGATTTTCATGCATTTCGAACCGTGGGAAGTGGCCCAAAAGGGGATGGGAGTGAATGTGACTGCTCAACCCGACTTTGGCGCTTCCGAGCCGGGTAGCTCAGCCGGGTTTGACCCGGCGGTTCTGCCGACGGTCTCGTCTTCGAGGCGGGTGCCTCCCCCGTGTACAGGCCGATTTTCATGCATTTCGTACCGTGGGAAGTGGTCCAAAAGGGAATGGGGGTGGACGTGACTGCTCATACCGACATCGAGACTTGTAAGCCGTGTAGCTCGGCCGGGTTTGATCCGGCGGGTCTGCCGACGGTCTCGTCTTCGAGAGGGGGGCCTCCCCCGTGTACAGGCCGATTTTCGTGCATTTCCAACGGTGGGAAGAGGTTCAAAAGGGGATGGGGGTGAATGTGACTGCTCAACCCGACTCTGAGGCTTCTAACCCGGGTAGCCCGGCCGGGTTTGACCCGGCGGTTCTGCCGTCGGTCTCGCCTTCGAGGGCGGAGCCTCCCCCGTGTACAGGCCGATTTTCGTGCATTTCAAACCGTGGGAAGCGGTCCAAAAGGGGATGGGAGTGAATGTGACTGCTCATACCGACCTTGGCGCTTCCGACCCGGGTAGCTCAGCCGGGTTTGACCCGGCGGTTCTGCCGACGGTCTCGTCTTCGAGGCGGGTGCCTCCCCCGTGTACAGGCCGATTTTCATGCATTTCGTACCGTGGGAAGTGGTCCAAAAGGGAATGGGGGTGAATGTGACTGCTCAACCCGACTCTGAGGCTTCTAACCCGGGTAGCTCGGCCGGGTTTGACCCGGCGGTTCTGCCGTCGGTCTCGCCTTCGAGAGGGGCGCCTCCCCCGTGTACAGGCCGATTTTCGTGCATTTCCAACGGTGGGAAGAGGTTCAAAAGGGGATGGGGGTGAATGTGACTGCTCAACCCGACTCTGAGGCTTCTAACCCGGGTAGCCCGGCCGGGTTTGACCCGGCGGTTCTGCCGTCGGTCTCGCCTTCGAGGGCGGAGCCTCCCCCGTGTACAGGCCGATTTTCGTGCATTTCAAACCGTGGGAAGCGGTCCAAAAGGGGATGGGAGTGAATGTGACTGCTCATACCGACCTTGGCGCTTCCGACCCGGGTAGCTCAGCCGGGTTTGACCCGGCGGTTCTGCCGACGGTCTCGCCTTCGAGGGGGGAGCGTCCCCCGTGTTCAGGCCGAATTTTGTGCATTTCGAACCGTGGGAAGTTGCCCAAAAGTCGATGGGAGTGAATGTGACTGCTCAACCCGACTTTGGCGCTTCCGAGCCGGGTAGCTCAGCCGGGTTTGACCCGGCGGTTCTGCCGACGGTCTCGTCTTCGAGGCGGGTGCCTCCCCCGTGTACAGGCCGATTTTCATGCATTTCGTACCGTGGGAAGTGGTCCAAAAGGGAATAGGGGTGGACGTGACTGCTCATACCGACATTGAGACTTGTAAGCCGTGTAGCTCGGCCGGGTTTGATCCGGCGGGTCTGCCGACGGTCTCGTCTTCGAGGCGGGTGCCTCCCCCGTGTACAGGCCGATTTTCGTGCATTTCGAACCGTGGGAAGTGGTCCAAAAGGGGATGGGGGTGGACGTGACTGCTCAACCCGACTTTGAGGCTTCTAACCCGGGTAGCTCGGCCGGGTTTGACCCGTCGATTCTGCCGATGGTCTCGTTTTGGAGGGGGGAGCCTCCCCCGTGTTCAGTCCGATTTTCGTGCATTTCGAACCGTGGGAAGTGGCCCAAAAGGGGATGGGAGTGAATGTGACTGCTCATACCGACTTTGGCGCTTCCGAGCCTGGTAGCTCAGCCGGGTTTGATCCGGCGGTTCTGCCGACGGTCTCGTCTTCGAGGCGGCTCCCTCCCCCGTGTACAGGCCGATTTTCATGCATTTGCAACGGTGGGAAGTTGCCCAAAAGGGGATGGGAGTGAATGTGACTGCTCAACCCGACTTTGGCGCTTCCGAGCCTGGTAGCTCAGCCGGGTTTGAACCGGCGGTTCTGCCGACGGTCTCGTCTTCGAGGCGGCTCCCTCCCCCGTGTACAGGCCGATTTTCGTGCATTTCGAACCGTGGGAAGTGGTCCAAAAGGGAATGGGGGTGGACGTGACTGCTCAACCCGACTCTGAGGCTTCTAACCCGGGTAGCTCGGCCGGGTTTGATCCGGCGGTTCTGCCGACGGTCTCGTCTTCGAGGCCGGTGCCTCCCCCGTGTACAGGCCGATTTTCGTGCATTTCCAACGGTGGGAAGTGGTCCAAAAGGGAATGGGGGTGGACGTGTCTGCTCATACCGACTTTGAGACTTGTAAGCCGGGTAGCTCAGCCGGGTTTGTTCCGGCGGTTCTGCCGACGGTCTCGTCATCGAGGGGGGAGCCTCCCCCGTGTCCAGGCCGATTTTCATGCATTTCCAACCGTGGGAAGTGGTCCAAAAGGGAATGGGGGTGAATGTGACTGCTCATACCGACTTTGAGACTTTTAAGCCGGGTAGCTCAGCCGGGTTTGACCCGGCGGTTCTGCCGACGGTCTCGCCTTCGAGGGGGGAGCGTCCCCCGTGTTCAGGCCGAATTTTGTGCATTTCGAACCGTGGGAAGTTGCCCAAAAGTCGATGGGAGTGAATGTGACTGCTCAACCCGACTTTGAGACTTGTAAGCCGGGTAGCTCAGCCGGGTTTGACCCGGCGGTTCTGCCGACGGTCTCGTCTTCGAGGCGGGTGCCTCCCCCGTGTACAGGCCGATTTTCATGCATTTCGTACCGTGGGAAGCGGTCCAAAAGGGGATGGGAGTGAACGTGACTGCTCATACCGACTTTGGCGCTTCCGAGCCGGGTAGCTCAGCCGGGTTTGACCCGGCGGGTCTGCCGACGGTCTCGCCTTCGAGGGGGGAGCGTCCCCCGTGTTCAGGCCGAATCTTGTGCATTTCGAACCGTGGGAAGTTGCCCAAAAGTCGATGGGAGTGAATGTGACTGCTCAACCCGACTTTGAGACTTGTAAGCCGGGTAGCTCAGCCGGGTTTGACCCGGCGGTTCTGCCGACGGTCTCGTCTTCGAGGCCGGTGCCTCCCCCGTGTACAGGCCGATTTTCGTGCATTTCCAACGGTGGGAAGTGGTCCAAAAGGGAATGGGGGTGGACGTGTCTGCTCATACCGACTTTGAGACTTGTAAGCCGGGTAGCTCAGCCGGGTTTGTTCCGGCGGTTCTGCCGACGGTCTCGTCATCGAGGGGGGAGCCTCCCCCGTGTCCAGGCCGATTTTCATGCATTTCCAACCGTGGGAAGTGGTCCAAAAGGGAATGGGGGTGAATGTGACTGCTCATACCGACTTTGAGACTTTTAAGCCGGGTAGCTCGGCCGGGTTTGACCCGGCGGTTCTGCCGACGGTCTCGTCTTCGAGGCGGGTGCCTCCCCCGTGTACAGGCCGATTTTCGTGCATTTCGAACCGTGGGAAGTGGTCTAAAAGTCGATGGGAGTGAACGTGACTGCTCAACCCGACTTTGAGACTTGTAAGCCGGGTAGCTCAGCCAGGTTTGACCCGGCGGTTCTGCCGACGGTCTCGCCTTCGAGGGCGGACCCTCCCCCGTGTACAGGCCGGTTTTCGTGCATTTCGAACCGTGGGAAGTGATCCAAAAGGGAATGGGGGTGAACGTGACTGCCCAACCCGGCTTTGAGACTTGTAAGCCGGGTAGCTCAGCCGGGTTGGACCCGGCGGTTCTGCCGACGGTCTCGACTTCGAGGCGGGTGCCTCCCCCGTGTACAGGCCGATTTTCATGCATTTGCAACGGTGGGAAGTTGCCCAAAAGTCGATGGGAGTGAATGTGACTGCTCAACCCGACTTCGAGACTTGTAAGCCGGGTAGCTCAGCCGGGTTTGACCCGGCGGTTCTGCCGACGGTCTCGCCTTCGAGGGGGGAGCCTCCCCCGTGTACAGGCCGATTTTCGTGCATTTCCAACGGTGGGAACAGGTTCAAAAGGGGATGGGAGTGATTGTGACTGCTCAACCCGACTCTAGGGCTTCTAACCCGGGTAGCCCGGCCGGGTTTGACCCGGCGGTTCTGCCGACGGTCTCGTCTTCGAGGCGGGTGCCTCCCCCGTATACAGGCCGATTTTCATGCATTTCGAACCGTGGGAAGTGGTCCAAAAGGGAATGGGGGTGGACGTGTCTGCTCATACCGACTTTGAGACTTGTAAGCCGGGTAGCTCAGCCGGGTTTGATCCGGCGGTTCTGCCGACGGTCTCGCCTTCGAGGGGGGAGCCTCCCCCGTGTTCAGTCCGATTTCCATGCATTTCCAACCGTGGGAAGTTGCCCAAAAGGGGATGGGAGTGAATGTGACTGCTCAACCCGACTTTGGCGCTTCCGAGCCGGGTAGCTCAGCCGGGTTTGACCCGGCGGTTCTGCCGACGGTCTCGTCTTCGAGGCGGGTGCCTCCCCCGTATACAGGCCGATTTTCATGCATTTCGAACCGTGGGAAGTGGTCCAAAAGGGAATGGGGGTGGACGTGTCTGCTCATACCGACTTTGAGACTTGTAAGCCGGGTAGCTCAGCCGGGTTTGATCCGGCGGTTCTGCCGACGGTCTCGCCTTCGAGGGGGGAGCCTCCCCCGTGTTCAGTCCGATTTCCATGCATTTCCAACCGTGGGAAGTTGCCCAAAAGGGGATGGGAGTGAATGTGACTGCTCAACCCGACTTTGGCGCTTCCGAGCCGGGTAGCTCAGCCGGGTTTGACCCGGCGGTTCTGCCGACGGTCTCGTCTTCGAGGCGGGTGCCTCCCCCGTGTACAGGCCGATTTTCATGCATTTGGAACCGTGGGAAGTGGTCCAAAAGGGAATGGGGGTGGACGTGACTGCTCATACCGACTTTGAGACTTGTAAGCCGGGTAGCTCAGCCGGGTTTGACCCGGCGGTTCTGCCGACGGTCTCGCCTTCGAGGGGGGAGCCTCCCCCGTGTTCAGTCCGATTTTCGTGCATTTCCCACGGTGGGAAATGGTATCTTTCATTACGGGGACAAGGGTCTGAAGCGGTGAAGTCAGTAACCGGCATAGTTAAGGAAAGGGTTCGAATTTTCTCAACAGTACGAAAAAAGTGAGCAGGGAAGCTAGAGAAGGTGTCAGTGAGTCCCAAACGAGTGAACCGCAAAACTTAGGGAAATGCCCGAAAGCGTTTTAAAGGGTGAAATCGGGAACGAGGAAATGATCGGAAAGTGCCTGAAAGTGCTAAATGAGTAAACAGAAAAACGAAGAAAAATGTTTGAAAAGAAGAAGTGAGTAACCAGGAAAACTTAGAAAAATGTTCAAAACGAAGAAATCAGTAACCAGGAAAACTTAGAAAAATGATCAAAAAGAAGAAATGAGTAACCAGGAAAACTTAGAAAAATGTTTAAAAAGAAGAAATCAGTAACCAGGAAAACTTAGGAAAATGTTTAAAAAGAAGAAATCAGTAACCAGAAAAACTGCGAAAAATGTTTAAAAAGAAGAAATGAGTAACCAGAAAAACTTAGAAAAATGTTTAAAAAGAAGAAATCAGTAACCAGGAAAACTTAGAAAAATGTTTAAAAAGAAGAAATCAGTAACCAGGAAAACTTAGAAAAATGTTATAAAAGAAGAAGTGAGTAACCAGAAAAACTTAGAAAAATGTTTAAAAAGAAGAAATCAGTAACCAGAAAAACTGCGAAAAATGTTTAAAAAGAAGAAATCAGTAACCAGACAAACTGCGAAAAATGTTTAAAAAGAAGAAATCAGTAACCAGGAAAACTTAGAAAAATGTTTAAAAAGAAGAAGTGAGTAACCAGAAAAACTTAGAAAAATGTTTAAAAAGAAGAAATCAGTAACCAGAAAAACTTAGAAAAATGTTTAAAAAGAAGAAATCAGTAACCAGAAAAACTGCGAAAAATGTTTAAAAAGAAGAAATCAGTAACCAGAAAAACTTAGAAAAATGTTTAAAAAGAAGAAGTGAGTAACCAGAAAAACTTAGAAAAATGTTTAAAAAGAAGAAATCAGTAACCAGAAAAACGGCGAAAAATGTTTAAAAAGAAGAAATCAGTAACCAGACAAACTGCGAAAAATGTTTAAAAAGAAGAAATCAGTAACCAGAAAAACTTAGAAAAATGTTTAAAAAGAAGAAATCAGTAACCAGAAAAACTTAGAAAAATGTTTCAAAAGAAGAAGTGAGTAACCAGAAAAACTTAGAAAAATGTTTAAAAAGAAGAAGTGAGTAACCAGAAAAACTTAGAAAAATGTTTAAAAAGAAGAAATCAGTAACCAGAAAAACTTAGAAAAATGTTTAAAAAGAAGAAATCAGTAACCAGAAAAACTGCGAAAAATGTTTAAAAAGAAGAAATCAGTAACCAGACAAACTGCGAAAAATGTTTAAAAAGAAGAAATCAGTAACCAGGAAAACTTAGAAAAATGTTTAAAAAGAAGAAGTCAGTAACCAGAAAAACTTAGAAAAATGTTTAAAAAGAAGAAATCAGTAACCAGAAAAACTTAGAAAAATGTTTAAAAAGAAGAAATCAGTAACCAGAAAAACTGCGAAAAATGTTTAAAAAGAAGAAATCAGTAACCAGAAAAACTTAGAAAAATGTTTAAAAAGAAGAAGTGAGTAACCAGAAAAACTTAGAAAAATGTTTAAAAAGAAGAAATCAGTAACCAGAAAAACGGCGAAAAATGTTTAAAAAGAAGAAATCAGTAACCAGACAAACTGCGAAAAATGTTTAAAAAGAAGAAATCAGTAACCAGAAAAACTTAGAAAAATGTTTCAAAAGAAGAAGTGAGTAACCAGAAAAACTTAGAAAAATGTTTAAAAAGAAGAAGTGAGTAACCAGAAAAACTTAGAAAAATGTTTAAAAAGAAGAAATCAGTAACCAGAAAAACTTAGAAAAATGTTTAAAAAGAAGAAATCAGTAACCAGAAAAACTGCGAAAAATGTTTAAAAAGAAGAAATCAGTAACCAGACAAACTGCGAAAAATGTTTAAAAAGAAGAAATCAGTAACCAGGAAAACTTAGAAAAATGTTTAAAAAGAAGAAGTGAGTAACCAGAAAAACTTAGAAAAATGTTTAAAAAGAAGAAATCAGTAACCAGAAAAACTTAGAAAAATGTTTAAAAAGAAGAAATCAGTAACCAGAAAAACTGCGAAAAATGTTTAAAAAGAAGAAATCAGTAACCAGAAAAACTTAGAAAAATGTTTAAAAAGAAGAAGTGAGTAACCAGAAAAACTTAGAAAAATGTTTAAAAAGAAGAAATCAGTAACCAGAAAAACGGCGAAAAATGTTTAAAAAGAAGAAATCAGTAACCAGACAAACTGCGAAAAATGTTTAAAAAGAAGAAATCAGTAACCAGAAAAACTTAGAAAAATGTTTCAAAAGAAGAAGTGAGTAACCAGAAAAACTTAGAAAAATGTTTAAAAAGAAGAAGTGAGTAACCAGAAAAACTTAGAAAAATGTTTAAAAAGAAGAAATCAGTAACCAGAAAAACTTAGAAAAATGTTTAAAAAGAAGAAATCAGTAACCAGAAAAACTTAGAAAAATGTTTAAAAAGAAGAAATCAGTAACCAGAAAAACTGCGAAAAATGTTTAAAAAGAAGAAATCAGTAACCAGACAAACTGCGAAAAATGTTTAAAAAGAAGAAATCAGTAACCAGGAAAACTTAGAAAAATGTTTAAAAAGAAGAAGTGAGTAACCAGAAAAACTTAGAAAAATGTTTAAAAAGAAGAAATCAGTAACCAGAAAAACTTAGAAAAATGTTTAAAAAGAAGAAATCAGTAACCAGAAAAACTGCGAAAAATGTTTAAAAAGAAGAAATCAGTAACCAGGAAAACTTAGAAAAATGTTTAAAAAGAAGAAGTGAGTAACCAGAAAAACTTAGAAAAATGTTTAAAAAGAAGAAATCAGTAACCAGAAAAACTTAGAAAAATGTTTAAAAAGAAGAAATCAGTAACCAGAAAAACTGCGAAAAATGTTTAAAAAGAAGAAATCAGTAACCAGAAAAACTTAGAAAAATGTTTAAAAAGAAGAAGTGAGTAACCAGAAAAACTTAGAAAAATGTTTAAAAAGAAGAAATCAGTAACCAGAAAAACGGCGAAAAATGTTTAAAAAGAAGAAATCAGTAACCAGACAAACTGCGAAAAATGTTTAAAAAGAAGAAATCAGTAACCAGAAAAACTTAGAAAAATGTTTCAAAAGAAGAAGTGAGTAACCAGAAAAACTTAGAAAAATGTTTAAAAAGAAGAAGTGAGTAACCAGAAAAACTTAGAAAAATGTTTAAAAAGAAGAAATCAGTAACCAGAAAAACTTAGAAAAATGTTTAAAAAGAAGAAATCAGTAACCAGAAAAACTGCGAAAAATGTTTAAAAAGAAGAAATCAGTAACCAGGAAAACTTAGAAAAATGTTTAAAAAGAAGAAATGAGTAACCAGGAAAACTTAGAAAAATGTTTAAAAAGAAGAAATGAGTAACCAGGAAAACTTAGAAAAATGTTTAAAAAGAAGAAATCAGTAACCAGAAAAACTTAGAAAAATGTTTAAAAAGAAGAAATCAGTAACCAGAAAAACGGCGAAAAATGTTTAAAAAGAAGAAATGAGTAACCAGAAAAACTTAGAAAAATGTTTAAAAAGAAGAAATCAGTAACCAGAAAAACGGCGAAAAATGTTTAAAAAGAAGAAATCAGTAACCAGAAAAACTTAGAAAAATGTTTAAAAAGAAGAAGTGAGTAACCAGAAAAACTTAGAAAAATGTTTAAAAAGAAGAAATGAGTAACCAGAAAAACTTAGAAAAATGTTTAAAAAGAAGAAATCAGTAACCAGAAAAACTTAGAAAAATGTTTAAAAAGAAGAAATGAGTAACCAGAAAAACGGCGAAAAATGTTTAAAAAGAAGAAATCAGTAACCAGAAAAACGGCGAAAAATGTTTAAAAAGAAGAAATCAGTAACCAGACAAACTGCGAAAAATGTTTAAAAAGAAGAAATCAGTAACCAGAAAAACTTAGAAAAATGTTTAAAAAGAAGAAATCAGTAACCAGGAAAACTTGGAAAAAAACACTTAGAAAAATTTTCAGCAAAGTGTGAAAAATATTCTAAGTGTCAGCGGAGGAAAATGCTGCAGCATCGGGAAAGATTCGCAAACTTACACCGAACATGTGCTCCGAAGTGCCGGAGGAATTGGGTGAATTGAGCCCGGCAAATGGCCAGCTGTCGTTTTGTGCCTGCAGCCCGAAAACTTTAACTTTGTCTGTCGCGGAAGTCCGGACCGAGAAAAATCCAAACGGTTTTGACCGGACCGAGTTCCAGACCGATGCAGTCAAATTTGGAATTCAGACCCATTCAGTGCCACTTGTAGTTTTTCCGCAGTGAGGTTGGCGGGGTACCCGGAGATATATGGGAACACGATTTTTAGAACAAAATGGCGGCGCGGGACCGTTCTGAAAGGCATCCGAAAAACGGTTCCACGGGCATAGCACTTTAATGACAGGTATGAGTGCATGCCGGAGAGCTCTTGGAAGTCGAATTTTTGACACTTTGTCAATTTTTTGACAGATTTGACAAACTCTTTCTGTCTGTTCTAAGAGTCAGTCAGAGACTTGTGCGGCGGTCTTTTGACACTATTGGAGGGCGGGCAAACCCCACGTTGACTCCGGCCGTCCCTCCACAGGCGCTCGTGTCCAAAATGAAGGCGAGAGACGCGAGTGGCCTGGTTCCCTTGGGTGTTGCCAAGAAGGCTGCGGGCTGACCGTTGCCTGAGCACTCCCTAAAGCCTCTTGTGATGAGAGCAGACCTCGCCTGCCGCACGACCGGCTCTGGGAGTCGTTGGGCCGCTATTTGTGAATAGTCTGGTCCTCCTCTGCCACCCGGACAAGCGCGATGGCTCTGCCGCCCTGCGGTGCTCGTCACCCAGGTTTGGGGAACACGATACTCGTAACAAAAATAAAAGGCGGCTCGGGACCTGCAGGCGAAAGGGGTCCCGTGGTGCTAAGCACGTCGACTTCGGGTCTCGGTGCAAGCCGGAGAGCTCACGGAAGTCTAAAGTTTTCGGCACGTGGTCGAATCTTTTCAAAGGCTTACCCGGCTCTTTCCGTCCATTCTGAGAGTAAGTCAGAGGCCGGTGCGGAGGTCTCTTGACAATCGGAGGGGGTGGTGGCCCTCCGCAGGCGCTCGTGTCGAAAATGAAGGCGAGAGACGCGAGTGGCCTGGTTCCCCTGGGTGTTGCCAGGAAGGCTGCGGGCTGACCCTTGCCTGAGCACTCCCTAAAGCCTCTTGTGATGAGAGCAGACCTCGCGCGCCGCACGACCGGCTCTGGGAGTCGTTGGGCCGCTATCTGTGAATAGTCTGGTCCTCCTCTGCCACCCGGCCAAGTGCGATGGCTCTGCCGCCCTGCGGTGCTCGTCACGCAGGTATGGGGCACACGATGCTCGTAACAGCAAATAAAGGCGGCTCGGGACCTGCAGGCGAAAGGGGTCCCGTGGTGCTTAGCACGTCGACTTCGGGTCTCGGTGCAAGCCGGAGAGCTCACGGAAGTCTAAAGTTTTCGGCACGTGGTCGAATCTTTGAAAGGCTTACCCGGCTCTTTCCGTCCATTCTGAGAGTCAGTCAGAGGCCGGTGCGGCGGTCTATTGACGACCGGAGGCTCCCATGGGTGTTGCGATGAGGGTGGAGGGCACAGAACCTTGCCTTAGCACTCCCTAATAAAGCCTCTTGTGAAGAGAGCAGAC
>NW_027310867.1:0-42335 GCF_047496795.1 Chiloscyllium punctatum | reverse complement strand
GGGAGAGGAAGGAGAGTAGAGACAGACTGAGACACTCAGGGACAGGGGAGGAGGGAGACAGGGAGAGGAAGGAGAGTTAGAGACAGACTGAGACACTCAGGGACAGGGAGAGGGAAGGGAGAGGAAGGAGAGTTAGAGACAGACTGAGACACTCAGGGACAGGGAGAGGGAGAGAGAGGAGAGTTAGAGACAGACTGAGACACTCAGGGACAGGGGGAGGGGGACAGGGAGAGGAAGGAGAGTAGAGACAGACTGAGACACTCAGGGACAGGGAGAGGGAGAGGAGGAGAGTTAGAGACAGACTGAGACACTCAGGGGACAGGGAGAGGAGGAGAGTTAGAGACAGACTGAGACACTCAGGGACAGGGGAGGAGACAGGGAGAGGAAGGAGAGTTAGAGACAGACTGAGACACTCAGGGACAGGGAGAGGGGACAGGAGAGGAAGGAGAGTTAGAGACAGACTGAGACACTCAGGGACAGGGGAGAGGGACAGGGAGAGGAAGGAGAGTTAGAGACAGACTGAGACACTCAGGGACAGGGAGAGGGGGACAGGGAGAGGAAGGAGAGTTAGAGACAGACTGAGACACTCAGGGACAGGGAGAGGGAGGAGAGTTAGAGACAGACTGAGACACTCAGGGACAGGGAGAGGGAGGAGAGTTAGAGACAGACTGAGACACTCAGGGACAGGGGGAGGGAGAGGGAGAGGAAGGAGAGGTTAGAGACAGACTGAGACACTCAGGGACAGGGGAGAGGGGACAGGGAGAGGAAGGAGAGTTAGAGACAGACTGAGACACTCAGGGACAGGGAGAGGGGGACAGGGAGAGGAAGGAGAGTTAGAGACAGACTGAGACACTCAGGGACAGGGAGAGGGAGACAGGGAGAGGAGGAGAGTTAGAGACAGACTGAGACACTCAGGGACAGGGAGAGGGAGAGGAGAGGAAGGAGAGTGAGAGACAGACTGAGACACTCAGGACAGGGGGAGGGGGACAGGGAGAGGAAGGAGAGTTAGAGACAGACTGAGACACTCAGGGACAGGGAGAGGGGACAGGGAGAGGAAGGAGAGTTAGAGACAGACTGAGACACTCAGGGACAGGGAGAGGGAGACAGGGAGAGGAGGAGAGTTAGAGACAGACTGAGACCCTCAGGGACAGGGAGAGGGAGAGGGAGAGGAAGGAGAGTTAGAGACAGACTGAGACACTCAGGACAGGGAGAGGGAGGACAGGGAGAGGAAGGAGAGTTAGAGACAGACTGAGACACTCAGGGACAGGGGGAGAGGGACAGGGAGAGGAAGGAGAGTTAGAGACAGACTGAGACACTCAGGGACAGGGGGAGGGGGACAGGGAGAGGAAGGAGAGTTAGAGACAGACTGAGACACTCAGGGACAGGGGGAGAGGGACAGGGAGAGGAAGGAGAGTTAGAGACAGACTGAGACACTCAGGGACAGGGGAGGGAGACAGGAGAGGAAGGAGAGTTAGAGACAGACTGAGACACTCAGGGACAGGGGAGAGGGACAGGGAGAGGAAGGAGAGTTAGAGACAGACTGAGACACTCAGGGACAGGGGGAGAGGGACAGGGAGAGGAAGGAGAGTTAGAGACAGACTGAGACACTCAGGGACAGGGGGAGAGGGGACAGGGAGAGGAAGGAGAGTTAGAGACAGACTGAGACACTCAGGGACAGGGGGAGGGAGACAGGGAGAGGAAGGAGAGTTAGAGACAGACTGAGACACTCAGGGACAGGGAGAGGAGAAGGAGAGTTAGAGACAGACTGAGACACTCAGGGACAGGGGGAGAGGGACAGGGAGAGGAAGGAGAGTTAGAGACAGACTGAGACACTCAGGGACAGGGAGAGGGGACAGGGAGAGGGAGGAGAGTTAGAGACAGACTGAGACACTCAGGGACAGGGAGAGGGAGAGGAAGGAGAGTTAGAGACAGACTGAGACACTCAGGGACAGGGGGAGAGGGAGACAGGGAGAGGAAGGAGAGTTAGAGACAGACTGAGACACTCAGGGACAGGGAGAGGGAGAGGAAGGAGAGTTAGAGACAGACTGAGACACTCAGGGACAGGGAGAGGGGGACAGGGAGAGGAAGGAGAGTTAGAGACAGACTGAGACACTCAGGGACAGGGGAGAGGGAGGAGAGTTAGAGACAGACTGAGACACTCAGGGACAGGGAGAGGAAGGAGAGTTAGAGACAGACTGAGACACTCAGGGACAGGGAGAGGGGGACAGGGAGAGGAAGGAGAGTTAGAGACAGACTGAGACACTCAGGGACAGGGGAGAGGGGGACAGGGAGAGGAAGGAGAGTTAGAGACAGACTGAGACACTCAGGGACAGGGAGAGAGGGAGAGGAAGGAGAGTTAGAGACAGACTGAGACACTCAGGGACAGGGAGAGGAAGGAGAGTTAGAGACAGACTGAGACACTCACGGACAGGGGGAGGAGGGACAGGGAGAGAGAGGGAGAGGGAGATACAGACTGAGACACTCAGGGACAGGGGGAGGGAGACAGGGAGAGGAAGGAGAGTTAGAGACAGACTGAGACACTCAGGGACAGGGGGAGGGAGACAGGGAGAGGGAGGAGAGTTAGAGACAGACTGAGACACTCAGAGACAGGGAGGGGGACAGGGAGAGGAAGGAGAGTTAGAGACAGACTGAGACACTCAGGGACAGGGAGAGGGGGACAGGGAGAGGAAGGAGAGTTAGAGACAGACTGAGACACTCAGGGACAGGGAGAGGGGGACAGGGAGAGGAAGGAGAGTTAGAGACAGACTGAGACACTCAGGGACAGGGAGAGAGAGGAGGAGAGTTAGAGACAGACTGAGACACTCAGGGACAGGGAGAGGGAGAGGGAGAGGAAGGAGAGGGAGAGACAGACTGAGACACTCAGGGACAGGGAGAGGGAGGAGAGTTAGAGACAGACTGAGACACTCAGGGACAGGGAGAGGGAGAGGGAGAGGAAGGAGAGTTAGAGACAGACTGAGACACTCAGGGACAGGGAGAGGGAGAGGGAGAGGAAGGAGAGGGAGAGACAGACTGAGACACTCAGGGACAGGGAGAGGAAGGAGAGTTAGAGACAGACTGAGACACTCAGGGACAGGGAGAGGGAGGAGAGTTAGAGACAGACTGAGACACTCAGGGACAGGGAGAGGGGGACAGGGAGAGGAAGGAGAGTTAGAGACAGACTGAGACACTCAGGGACAGGGGGAGGGGGACAGGGAGAGGAAGGAGAGTTAGAGACAGACTGAGACACTCAGGGACAGGGAGAGGGGGACAGGGAGTGGAAGGAGAGTTAGAGACAGACTGAGACACTCATGGACAAGGAGAGGGGGACAGGGAGAGGAAGGAGAGTTAGGGACAGACTGAGACACTCACGGACAGGGGGAGGGAGACAGGGAGAGGGAGGACAGTTAGAGACAGACTGAGACACTCACGGACAGGGGGAGGGGGACAGGGAGAGGAAGGAGAGTTAGAGACAGACTGAGACACTCAGGGACAGGGAGAGGGGGACAGGGAGAGGAAGGAGAGTTAGAGACAGACTGAGACACTCAGGGACAGGGAGAGGGGGACAGGGAGAGGAAGGAGAGTTAGAGACAGACTGAGACACTCAGGGACAGGGGGAGGGGGACAGGGAGAGGAAGGAGAGTTAGAGACAGACTGAGACACTCAGGGACAGGGAGAGGGGGACAGGGAGAGGAAGGAGAGTTAGAGACAGACTGAGACACTCAGGGACAGGGAGAGGGAGGAGAGTTAGAGACAGACTGAGACACTCAGGGACAGGGGGAGGGGGACAGGGAGAGGAAGGAGAGTTAGAGACAGACTGAGACACTCAGGGACAGGGGGAGGGAGACAGGGAGAGGGAGGAGAGTTAGAGACAGACTGAGACACTCAGGGACAGGGGGAGGGGGACAGGGAGAGGAAGGAGAGTTAGAGACAGACTGAGACACTCAGGGACAGGGAGAGGGGGACAGGGAGAGGAAGGAGAGTTAGGGACAGACTGAGACACTCACGGACAGGGGGAGGGAGACAGGGAGAGGGAGGAGAGTTAGAGACAGACTGAGACACTCAGGGACAGGGAGAGGGGGACAGGGAGAGGAAGGAGAGTTAGAGACAGACTGAGACACTCAGGGACAGGGAGAGGGGGACAGGGAGAGGAAGGAGAGTTAGAGACAGACTGAGACACTCAGGGACAGGGAGAGGGGGACAGGGAGAGGAAGGAGAGTTAGAGACAGACTGAGACACTCACGGACAGGGGGAGGGAGACAGGGAGAGGAAGGAGAGTTAGAGACAGACTGAGACACTCAGGGACAGGGAGAGGGAGACAGGGAGAGGGAGGAGAGTTAGAGACAGACTGAGACACTCACGGACAGGGGGAGGGAGACAGGGAGAGGAAGGAGAGTTAGAGACAGACTGAGACACTCAGGGACAGGGAGAGGGAGACAGGGAGAGGGAGGAGAGTTAGAGACAGACTGAGACACTCACGGACAGGGGGAGGGAGACAGGGAGAGGAAGGAGAGTTAGAGACAGACTGAGACACTCAGGGACAGGGGGAGAGGGACAGGGAGAGGAAGGAGAGTTAGAGACAGACTGAGACACTCAGGGACAGGGGGAGAGGGAGACAGGGAGAGGAAGGAGAGTTAGAGACAGACTGAGACACTCAGGGACAGGGAGAGGGAGACAGGGAGAGGAAGGAGAGTTAGAGACAGACTGAGACACTCAGGGACAGGGGGAGGGGGACAGGGAGAGGAAGGAGAGTTAGAGACAGACTGAGACACTCAGGGACAGGGGGAGGGGGACAGGGAGAGGAAGGAGAGTTAGAGACAGACTGAGACACTCAGGGACAGGGGGAGAGAGGGAGAGGAAGGAGAGTTAGAGACAGACTGAGACACTCACGGACAGGGGGAGGGAGAGGGAGAGGAAGGAGAGTTAGAGACAGACTGAGACACTCAGGGACAGGGGGAGAGGGACAGGGAGAGGAAGGAGAGTTAGAGACAGACTGAGACACTCACGGACAGGGGGAGGGAGACAGGGAGAGGGAGGAGAGTTAGAGACAGACTGAGACACTCACGGACAGGGAGAGGAAGGAGAGTTAGAGACAGACTGAGACACTCACGGACAGGGAGAGGGGGACAGGGAGAGGAAGGAGAGTTAGAGACAGACTGAGACACTCAGGGACAGGGAGAGGGGGACAGGGAGAGAGAGGGAGAGGGAGATACAGACTGAGACACTCAGGGACAGGGGGAGGGAGGAGAGTTAGAGACAGACTGAGACACTCAGGGACAGGGAGAGGGAGGAGAGTTAGAGACAGACTGAGACACTCAGAGACAGGGGGAGGGGGACAGGGAGAGGAAGGAGAGTTAGAGACAGACTGAGATACTCAGGGACAGGGAGAGGGAGGAGAGTTAGAGACAGACTGAGACACTCAGGGACAGGGAGAGGGGGACAGGGAGAGGAAGGAGAGTTAGAGACAGACTGAGACACTCAGGGACAGGGGGAGGGAGACAGGGAGAGGAAGGAGAGTTAGAGACAGACTGAGACACTCAGGGACAGGGAGAGGGGGACAGGGAGAGGAAGGAGAGTTAGAGACAGACTGAGACACTCAGGGACAGGGGGAGGGAGACAGGGAGAGGAAGGAGAGTTAGAGACAGACTGAGACACTCAGGGACAGGGGGAGGGAGACAGGGAGAGGGAGGAGAGTTAGAGACAGACTGAGACACTCAGAGACAGGGAGGGGGACAGGGAGAGGAAGGAGAGTTAGAGACAGACTGAGACACTCAGGGACAGGGGGAGGGAGGAGAGTTAGAGACAGACTGAGACACTCAGGGACAGGGAGAGGGGGACAGGGAGAGGAAGGAGAGTTAGAGACAGACTGAGACACTCAGGGACAGGGGGAGGGAGACAGGGAGAGGAAGGAGAGTTAGAGACAGACTGAGACACTCAGGGACAGGGGGAGGGAGACAGGGAGAGGGAGGAGAGTTAGAGACAGACTGAGACACTCAGAGACAGGGAGGGGGACAGGGAGAGGAAGGAGAGTTAGAGACAGACTGAGACACTCAGGGACAGGGGGAGGAGGACAGGGAGAGAGAGGGAGAGGGAGATACAGACTGAGACACTCAGGGACAGGGGGAGGGAGACAGGGAGAGGAAGGAGAGTTAGAGACAGACTGAGACACTCAGGGACAGGGAGAGGGGGACAGGGAGAGGGAGGAGAGTTAGAGACAGACTGAGACACTCAGAGACAGGGAGGGGGACAGGGAGAGGAAGGAGAGTTAGAGACAGACTGAGACACTCAGCGACAGGGGGAGGAGGACAGGGAGAGGAAGGAGAGTTAGAGACAGACTGAGACACTCAGGGACAGGGGGAGAGGGACAGGGAGAGGAAGGAGAGTTAGAGACAGACTGAGACACTCAGGGACAGGGAGAGGGAGGAGAGTTAGAGACAGACTGAGACACTCAGGGACAGGGAGAGGGGGACAGGGAGAGGAAGGAGAGTTAGAGACAGACTGAGACACTCAGAGACAGGGAGAGGGGGACAGGGAGAGGAAGGAGAGTTAGAGACAGACTGAGACACTCAGGGACAGGGGGAGGGGGACAGGGAGAGGAAGGAGAGTTAGAGACAGACTGAGACACTCAGAGACAGGGAGAGGGGGACAGGGAGAGGAAGGAGAGTTAGAGACAGACTGAGACACTCAGGGACAGGGGGAGGGGGACAGGGAGAGGAAGGAGAGTTAGAGACAGACTGAGACACTCAGGGACAGGGGGAGGGGGACAGGGAGAGGAAGGAGAGTTAGAGACAGACTGAGACACTCAGGGACAGGGAGAGGGGGACAGGGAGAGGAAGGAGAGTTAGAGACAGACTGAGACACTCAGGGACAGGGAGAGGGGGACAGGGAGAGGAAGGAGAGTTAGAGACAGACTGAGACACTCAGGGACAGGGAGAGGGAGAGGGAGAGGAAGGAGAGTTAGAGACAGACTGAGACACTCAGGGACAGGGAGAGGGGGACAGGGAGAGGAAGGAGAGTTAGAGACAGACAGAGACACTCAGGGACAGGGGGAGGGGGACAGGGAGAGGAAGGAGAGTTAGAGACAGACTGAGACACTCAGGGACAGGGAGAGGGAGAGGGAGAGGAAGGAGAGTTAGAGACAGACTGAGACACTCAGGGACAGGGAGAGGGGGACAGGGAGAGGAAGGAGAGTTAGAGACAGACTGAGACACTCAGGGACAGGGAGAGGGGGACAGGGAGAGGAAGGAGAGTTAGAGACAGACTGAGACACTCAGGGACAGGGAGAGGGGGACAGGGAGAGGAAGGAGAGTTAGAGACAGACTGAGACACTCAGGGACAGGGGGAGGGGGACAGGGAGAGGAAGGAGAGTTAGAGACAGACTGAGACACTCAGGGACAGGGGGAGGGGGACAGGGAGAGAGAGGGAGCGGGAGAGAGGGACACTCAGGGACAGGGAGAGGGGGACACTCAGGGAGAGGGAGAGGGGGACACTCAGGGAGAGGGAGAGAGACAGAGACAGGCACAGAGAGAGACAGAGACAGACACGGAGAGAGACAGAGACAGAGAGAGACAGACACAGACACAGAGAGAGTCAGAGACAGACACAGAGAGAGAGACAGAGACAGAGAGAGACAGGGACAGGGAGACAGGGACAGACACAAAGAGAGACAGAGACAGACACAAAGAGAGAGAGAGAGGGAGAGAGAGAGAGAGAGAGAGAGAGAGAGAGGGACAGAGAGAGAGAGAGAGAGAGAGAGACAGGGACGGACAGAGAGAGAGACAGAGACAGACACAGAGAGACAGGGACAGACACAGAGAGAGACTGAGAGAGAGAGAGAGACAGAGACAGGGACAGACACAGAGAGAGACAGAGACAGAGACAGAGAGAGACAGGGACAGACAGAGAGAGACAGAGACAGACACAGGGAGAGAGAGAGGGACAGACACAGGGAGACAGGGACACAGAGCGAGACAGAAACAGACACAGAGAGAGACAGAGAGAGAGAGAGAGAGACAGACAGACAGACAGAGAGAAAGAGAGACAGAGACAGAGACAGACACAGAGAGACAGGAACAGACACAGAGAGAGACAGGGACAGAAACAGAGAGAGACAGGGACAGAAACAGAGAGACAGGGACAGACACAGGGAGAGACAGAGAGAGAGAGAGAGATAGGGACAGACACAGAGAGAGACACAGAGACAGAGAGAGAGAGAGAGAGAGAGAGAGAGAGAGAGATAGGGACAGACACAGAGAGAGAGACAGAGACAGAGACAGACACAGACACAGAGAGAGAGACAGAGACAGAGACAGACACAGAGAGAGAGACAGAGACAGAGACAGACACAGAGAGAGACACAGAGAGAGATAGGGACAGACACAGAGAGAGACAGAGACAGACACAGAGAGAAACAGAGACAGACATGGAGAGAGACAGAGACAGACATGGAGAGAGACAGAGACAGACATAGAGAGCGACAGAGACAGACACAGAGAGAGTCAGAGACAGACACAGAGAGCGATAGAGACAGACACACAGAGAGACAGACACAGACACAGACAAGGACAGACAGAGAGAGACAGAGATAGACAGAGAGAGAGAAGAGACAGGGACTGACACAGAGAGACAGAAGCAGAGACAGAGAGATTGGTGAGAGATCATCACAATTCCCAGGTGAGTCCATCCAAGACAGTGAGAGGGAATGGATCAGCTGAAGGACGGCCCAATCTCACAGCCGTAAGATCGGGGAGGGGGTTGGGAAGGGGGGATTATCACAGATATCCTGCTGGGGGCAGGGACTCCATGGTTGGACATGGGGTGGCATCGAGTCCATTGTGGGCAGTTGGAGCCCCACCACATCCTACTACCTCCCATCCACTGTGTTGGCATTGAGGACAGAGGGGAGTATTTCGGGCATCAGGGTGGGGGGGGGGCAGTGGGTAGGCCCTTATTAATCAGGGTGGGGGGGCAGTGGGGAGGCCCTTATTAATCAGGGTGGGGGGGGGGCAGTGGGGAGGCCCTTATTAATCAGGGTGGGGGGGGGGCAGTGGGGAGGCCCTTATTAATCAGGGTGGGGGGGGGGGCAGTGGGGAGGCCCTTATTAATCAGGGTGGGGGGGGGGCAGTGGGGAGGCCCTTATTAAACAGGGTGGGGGGGGCAGTGGGGAGGCCCTTATTAATCAGGGTGGGGGGGGCAGTGGGGAGGCCCTTATTAATCAGGGTGGGGGGGGGGCAGTGGGGAGGCCCTTATTAATCAGGGTGGGGGGGGCAGTGGGGAGGCCCTTATTAATCGGGGTGGGGGGGGCAGTGGGGAGGCCCTTATTAATCAGGGTCGGGGGGGCAGTGGGGAGGCCCTTATTAATCAGGGCGGGGGGGGCAGTGGGTAGGCCCTTATTAATCAGGGTGGGGGGGGCAGTGGGGAGGCCCTTATTAATCAGGGTGGGGGAGGGCAGTGGGGAGGCCCTGATTAATCAGGGTGGGGGGGGGGGCAGTGGGTAGGCCCTTATTAATCAGGGTGGGGGGGGGCAGTGGGAAGGCCCTTATTAATCAGGGTGGGGGGGGCAGTGGGTAGGCCATTATTAATCAGGGTGGGGAGGGCAGTGGGTAGGCCCTTCTTAATCGGGGGGGGGCAGTGGGTAGGCCCTTATTAATCAGGGTGGGGGGGCAGTGGGTCGGCCTTTATTAATCAGAGTGGGGGGGCAGTGGGTAGGCCCTTATTAATCGGGGGGGGGGCAGTGGGGAGGCCCTTATTAATCAGGGTGGGGGGCAGTGGGGAGGCCCTTATTAATCAGGGTGGGGGGGCAGTGGGTAGGCCCTTATTAATCAGGGTGGGGGGGGGCAGTGGGGAGGCCCTTATTAATCAGGGTGGGGGGGGCAGTGGGTAGGCCCTTATTAATCAGGGTGGGGGGCAGTGGGGAGGCCCTTATTAATCAGGGTGGGGGGGGCAGTGGGGAGGCCCTTATTAATCAGGGTGGGGGGGCAGTGGGGAGGCCCTTATTAATCAGGGTGGGGGGCAGTGGGTAGGCCCTTATTAATCAGGGTGGGGGGGGGTAGTGGGGAGGCCCTTATTAATCAGGGCGGGGGGGGGCAGTGGGTAGGCCCTTATTAATCAGGGTGGGGGGGGGCGGTGGGGGGGGCAGTGGGGAGGCCCTTATTAATCAGGGTGGGGGGGCAGTGGGTAGGCCCTCATTAATCAGGGTGGGGGGGCAGTGGGTAGGCCCTCATTAATCAGGGTGGGGGGGCAGTGGGGAGGCCCTTATTAATCAGGGTGGGGAGGGCAGTGGGTAGGCCCTTCTTAATCGGGGGGGGGGGCAGTGGGGAGGCCCTTATTAATCAGGGTGGGGGGGCAGTGGGTCGGCCTTTATTAATCAGGGTGGGGGGGCAGTGGGTAGGCCCTTATTAATCAGGGGGGGGGCAGTGGGGAGGCCCTTATTAATCAGGGTGGGGGGCAGTGGGGGGCAGTGGGGAGGCCCTTATTAATCAGGGTGGGGGGGCAGTGGGGAGGCCCTTATTAATCAGGGTGGGGGGCAGTGGGTAGGCCCTTATTAATCAGGGTGGGGGGGGTAGTGGGGAGGCCCTTATTAATCAGGGCGGGGGGGGCAGTGGGTAGGCCCTTATTAATCAGGGTGGGGGGGGCAGTGGGGAGGCCCTTATTAATCAGGGTGGGGGGCAGTGGGGAGGCCCTTATTAATCAGGGTGGGGGGGGCAGTGGGGAGGCCCTTATTAATCAGGGTGGGGGGGGGCAGTGGGGAGGTCCTTATTAATCAGGGTGGGGGGCAGTGGGGAGGTCCTTATTAATCAGGGTGTGGGGGGCAGTGGGTAGGCCCTCATTAATCAGGGTGGGGGGGGGGGCAGTGGGGAGGCCCTTATTAATCAGGGTGGGGGGGGGGCAGTGGGGAGGCCCTTATTAATCAGGGTGGGGGGGGGCAGTGGGGAGGTCCTTATTAATCAGGGTGGGGGGGCAGTGGGTAGGCCCTTATTAATCAGGGTGGGGGGGCGGTGGGGAGGCCCTTATTAATCAGGGTGGGGGGCAGTGGGGAGGTCCTTATTAATCAGGGTGGGGGGGCAGTGGGGAGGCCCTTATTAATCAGGGTGGGGGGCAGTGGGGAGGTCCTTATTAATCAGGGTGGGGGGGCAGTGGGTAGGCCCTTATTAATCAGGGTGGGGGGGCGGTGGGGAGGCCCTTATTAATCAGGGTGGGGGGGGCAGTGGGGAGGCCCTTATTAATCGGGGGGGGGGGGGCAGTGGGGAGGCCCTTATTAAACATGGTGGGGGGGCAGTGGGTAGGCCCTTATCAATCAGGGTGGGTGGGGCAGTGGGTAGGCCCTTATTAATCAGGGTGGGGGGGGGGGGGGCAGTGGGGAGGTCCTTATTAATCAGGGTGGGGGGGGCAGTGGGGAGGTCCTTATTAATCAGGGGGGGGGGCAGTGGGGAGGCCCTTATTAATCAGGGTGGGCAGGGGTAGTGGGGAGGCCCTTATTAATCAGGGTGGGGGGGGCAGTGGGGAGGCCCTTATTAATCAGGGGGGGGGGGCAGTGGGGAGGCCCTTATTAATCAGGGTGGGGGGGGGCAGTGGGGAGGCCCTTATTAATCAGGGTCGGGGGGGGCAGTGGGGAGGCCCTTATTAATCAGGGGGGGGGGCAGTGGGGAGGCCCTTATTAATCAGGGTGGGCAGGGGTAGTGGGGAGGCCCTTATTAATCAGGGTGGGGGGGGGCAGTGGGGAGGCCCTTATTAATCAGGGTGGGGGGGGGCAGTGGGTAGGCCCTTATTAATCAGGGTGGGGGGGGGGTAGTGGGGAGGCCCTTATTAATCAGGGTGGGGGGGGGCAGTGGAGGCCCTTATTAATCAGGGTGGGGGGGGGCAGTGGGTAGGCCCTTATTAATCAGGGGGGGGGGCAGTGGGGAGGCCCTTATTAATCAGGGTCGGGGGGGGCAGTGGGGAGGCCCTTATTAATCAGGGTGGGGGGGGGCAGTGGGGAGGTCCTTATTAATCAGGGTGGGGGGGGGCAGTGGGGAGGCCCTCATTAATCAGGGTGGGGGGGGGGGCAGTGGGTAGGTCCTTATTAATCAGGGTGGGGGGGCAGTGGGGAGGCCCTTATTAATCAGGGTGGGGGGGGGGCAGTGGGTAGGTCCTTATTAATCAGGGTGGGGGGGCAGTGGGGAGGCCCTCATTAATCAGGGTGGGGGGGGGGCAGTGGGGAGGCCCTTATTAATCAGGGTGGGGGGGGGGGCAGTGGGGAGGCCCTTATTAATCAGGGTGGGGGGGCAGTGGGTGGCCCTCATTAATCAGGGTGCCAATCCTGAGGGACGGGTGACAGTGGGACGACAGTTTATGACACACAGAAGATCACTTCAGGACTGGTCTCCCTGTTCTGTGCAGTCAGAACTCACTGTCAACCTGAAGAGAAAGTGGTTTTATTTTTGCAATCGTTGCTTTATCCTTCTGGTTTTTAATTGTGATTAGGTTTTTATAAGTGTACACGGCCCTTTTATTCTCTCACCAACCACTGAAAGGAACCAAACACACAGAAGTCACGAGGATCGTCTCCACAAGAACGGATGAATGAACAGATATCCCCTGTCCTGTCTGTGCGGAAGGAGGGATGTATAAAGGGACTGGAGTTTTCGCTCTCAAAGGTTTTCAATCGCTTCCATGTTGCTTGAGTCCAATTACCTGTGAGTCTTGTTCTGTTCAGAAACGTGACCTATGTTTATTCTCCCTGTGGGTCGGGAGAGTCAGGTACCTCCGGGACCTTGGCGTTATTGGCTGGACCATGGTGACCATGAGTGCTCACTCTGGGAGGTGTTTCACAGTCGGCCATCCCGGTGCCATGTCCCCCGCTGCCTTCCGAAAGGCAGCATGAGGCCTTGTCCCCCCCCCCACAAGGGGAGGAACGGTGAGAGAGCTCAGGAGAAGGACGAGGGGGCTCCCGAGGGTCACGGGAGGCGGTGGGAGAGGCTGGGCCGACAGAGCGAGAGGTGCAGAAGCAGAGGGGGGGTCGAGAGGAGGTTGAGAATTGGAGAGAGAGTGAGTCGTCCAGGACGATAGCCATTAGAAATTCGAACACTGGGATAGCAGGGGGTAGGGAGATGTTATAGAAAGATACAAAATTACAAAGGGAAGCAGTGAGGGTGGTTCCACTGGTGAATTAGATTAGAATTCCCCACAGTGTGGAAACAGGCCCTTCGGCCCAACAAGTCCGCACTGACTCGCCGAAGAGCAATCCACCCAGACCCATTCCCCTACCCTACATTTACCCCCTGACTAATGCACCTAACACTATGGGTAACATAGCACAGCCAATCCACCTGAACCTGCACATCCCTGAGCACTATGGGTAACATAGCACAGCCAATCCACCCAAACCTGCACATCCCTGAGCACTATGGGTAACATAGCACAGCCAATCCACCCGAACCTGCACATCCCTGAACACTGTGGGTAACATAGCACAGCCAATCCACCCTAACCTGCACATCCCTGAGCACTATGGGTAATTTCCCATGGCCAATCCACCCGAACCTGCACATCCCTGAACACTATGGGTAATTTCCCATGGCCAATCCACCTGAACCTGCACATCCCTGGGCACTATGGGTAATTTCCCATGGCCAATCCACCCTAACCTGCACATCCCTGGGCACTATGGGTAATTTCCCGTGGCCAATCCACCCTAACCTGCACATCCCTGGGCACTATGGGTAATTTCCCATGGCCAATCCACCCTAACCTGCACATCCCTGGGCACTATGGGTAATTTCCCATGGCCAATCCACCTTAACCTGCCATCCCTGGGCACTATGGGTAATTTCCCGTGGCCAATCCACCCTAACCTGCTTACCTTTGGGATTGTGGGAGGAAACCAGAGGAAACCCACACAGACAATGGGGGAGAATGTACAAACTGCACACAGTCAATCACCTGAGGCTGGAATCAAAGCTGGGTCCCTGGTGCTGTGAGGCAGCAGTGCTAACCACTGAGCCACTGTGTCACCCCAAAATAATAACCTCGAAATAAGGGGGGGGGGGGGGGGGAGCAGAACGAGGACTGAGTTGAGGAGGAATCTCTTCCCTCAGAGGGTCCTGGATCTGTGGAATTCTCGTTAAATGTCTTTATGGCAGAGAGAGAGAGAGAGAGAGATGCGTGAACAGGAAAGGGTTCCGGGGAAAGGTTGGGTTGGTGTTGCAGAGACCATGATAGGACCAGCCACGTTGTGACAGAATGGCAGAGGGTTCTGAGGAGCAACAGTGCAGGGGGGGGTTCAGGGAGCACTATCCCAGAGTGAGACCATGACTCCCAGCGGGTCAAGACCAGCAGAAACTGTTTGGATGGGGCCTCCTCCTGCCCAGAGTTCTCACATTTGCCTCCTTCCCTTCACCAAGGGAAACTGGGAGAATAAGGGGTATGCAGGAGGCCACTCGGCCTCTCACGGCCGCCCCACCATTGAAATCCGATCACAGGGCCCGTCGCCCAACTCAGTTTCCTGTCACCCACTTCCTCCCCAAGGTCCCAGGAACACGATCCAACTCCTTCTCAGCCGAGGTGTCACCCCTCCCCTCCCCTCCCCGACTGTGATCGAGAATTCCACAGGCTCCCCCTGACTCCGAGGATCTGTCTCCCCCAGGCCAGCCCGACCCCACCAGCACACTCCCCACACCTCCGCCATGGTGTCTGCCCCCCGGAATGGCATGATCCCGAATCCCTGGAAGTGTGGAAGGAGGAGGGAGGTTGACTCAGCAGCAGTGAGGGTGTGTCAGAGGGGCCTAGTGGACAGGCTTACCTCAGTGACAGCCTCGAGGGAAGCACCATGTTTCAGGAGCAGCTCCATCACCCGAATGTGATTCTTCTTACAGGCGATGTGTAACGGAGTGAAGCCATTCTGGGAAAGGGAGAGAGAGAGAGAGAGAGAGAGAGAGAGAGAGAGAGAGAGTGAGGCAGGGGACGTGTGTCAGGTGACGATACATGACCGTGGGGCGACGGTGCCAATGCCAAGGCACAGTGGATCATGGCAGAGGGTTCTGAGGAGCAACAGTGCAGGGGGGTTCAGGGAGCACTGTCCCAGGGGGTCAAGACCAGCAGAAACTGTTCATTCGGTTCCCCGCACACCCACCCTCCAAGGGGAAGGCACAGCGTGAAGTCCAGCACGTGTGGACCAATCTCAGCCCTCCAGAACACTCTGCACAGACAGACACCCACACACACACACACACACACACAGAGACAGAGACACACATACACAGAGACACATAGGCACACACGCACGCATACACAGACACCCCCTCACACACAGACACAGAGACAGAGACACACATACACAGACACACAGGCACACACCACACACGCACGCACATACAGACACCCCCCCACACACACACACAGAAACACAGACACACACACACGCACACACAGAGACACAAAGAGACACACAGGCACACACTACACACGCACGCACACACAGACACCCCCTCACACACACAAAGAGACATACCACACACGCACGCACATACAGACACCCCCCACACACGCACAGAAATACAGACACACACACACACATACACAGAGACACACAGGCACACACCACACACACACGAACACACAGACACCCCATCACACACAGACACAGACACACACACAGAGACACACCACACACGCAAGGACATACAGACACCCCCCCAACACACGCACAGAGACACAGACACACACACACAGAGACACACACACACACACAGACACACACACAAACACACACCTCACATGCATGCACATACAGACACCCCCCGCACACACGCACAGAGACACAGACACACACACACACAGACACCACTCACACACACACAGACACACACACACACACAGACACACACACACAGGGACACACACCACACACGCACGCACACACAGACACCACTCACACAGACACAGACACACACACCCCCCCTCCCTACTCCAACCCGTGTGGTCCAGGTGACCCAGGGCCTTGGGTCAGTTGTGGTGAGGAGGACACATGCCCAACCATGGGCAAGGGCATTCACAGTGCCAATCCGTCAGAGACAATGGCGTTCCCAGTCCCGGGAGCACACGGGAATGTCCACCACATTCACATGGGCAGAGCCATGAGGACACCAGACCCCGGGACGTGAGGAGCATCACAAAGTGAGAAGAGAGTTCGAGCAACGCAGAGAGAGAAGAGACAGAGAGAGAGAGAGAGAGAGAGAGGGAGAGAGGGAGAGAGGGAGAGAAGAGAGCTGCAGACATTGAGGAGGGCAGGCAAAGGCATGGATCCCAAATGGGATCCATCCGGTTGGGATTGGCACAGACACAAGAGCAAGACATAGGCATGCAGCAAGACTAACCAATGCCCTGGCACTGGCCTTGGCCCCTTTGTCCAGCAGGAGGCGTGCCACCTTGTGGTGCCCGCAGTGAGAAGCCACGTGGAGTGGGGTCAGATTATCCAGGGTCACATCATCGATCTCTGCATCGTACTGAAGCAAGAGGCGAACACAGTCCAAGTGCTCACCCTGAGCGGCCATGTGGATAGGAGAGAGGCCATTCTGCAGCAGACAGCAGGCAGAGGAGAACAAGCAAGCAGAGAGAGATTAGAGAGGGGGGCACGGGGAGATCGGGGAGGGGGGGGACAAAGAGAGAGATCAGGGAGGGGGGGCACGGAGAGAGATCAGGGAGGGGGACACAGAGAGAGAGATCAGGGAGGGGGACACAGAGAGAGAGATCAGGGAGGGGGACACAGAGAGAGATCAGGGAGGGGGACAGAGAGAGAGATCAGGGAGGGGGGGCACGGAGAGAGATCAGGGAGGGGGGGCACGGAGAGATCAGGGAGGGGGGGACAGAGAGATCAGGGAGGGGGGGCACGGAGAGATCAGGGAGGGGGGGACAGAGAGAGATCAGGGAGGGGGACACAGAGAGAGATCAGGGAGGGGGACACAGAGAGAGATCAGGGAGGGGGGGACAGAGAGAGATCAGGGAGGGGGACACAGAGAGAGATCAGGGAGGGGGACACAGAGAGAGATCAGGGAGGGGGGGCACGGAGAGAGAGATCAGGGAGGGGGACACAGAGAGATCAGGGAGGGGGACACAGAGAGAGAGATCAGGGAGGGGGACACAGAGAGAGAGATCAGGGAGGGGGACACAGAGAGAGAGATCAGGGAGGGGGTAACCACAGAGAGAGAGATCAGGGAGGGGGACACAGAGAGAGAGATCAGGGAGGGGGACACAGAGAGAGAGATCAGGGAGGGGGTAACCACAGAGAGAGATCAGGGAGGGGGACACAGAGAGAGAGATCAGGGAGGGGGACACAGAGAGAGATCAGGGAGGGGGTAACCACAGAGAGAGAGATCAGGGAGGGGGACACAGAGAGAGAGATCAGGGAGGGGGACACAGAGAGATATCAGGGAGGGGGACACAGAGAGAGATCAGGGAGGGGGGGCACGGAGAGAGAGATCAGGGAGGGGGTAACCACAGAGAGATCAGGGAGGGGGACACAGAGAGAGAGATCAGGGAGGGGGACACAGAGAGAGATCAGGGAGGGGGACACAGAGAGAGATCAGGGAGGGGGACACAGAGAGAGAGATCAGGGAGGGGGTAACCACAGAGAGAGAGATCAGGGAGGGGGACACAGAGAGAGATCAGGGAGGGGGGGCACGGAGAGAGAGATCAGGGAGGGGGACACAGAGAGAGAGATCAGGGAGGGGGACACAGAGAGAGAGATCAGGGAGGGGGACACAGAGAGAGATCAGGGAGGGGGGACACAGAGAGAGAGATCAGGGAGGGGGCACAGAGAGATCAGGGAGGGGGACACAGAGAGAGAGATCAGGGAGGGGGACAGAGAGAGAGATCAGGGAGGGGGACACAGAGAGAGATCAGGGAGGGGGGGCACGGAGAGAGAGATCAGGGAGGGGGACACAGAGAGAGATCAGGGAGGGGGACACAGAGAGATCAGGGAGGGGGACACAGAGAGAGATCAGGGAGGGGGACAGAGAGAGATCAGGGAGGGGGTAACCACAGAGAGAGAGATCAGGGAGGGGGACACAGAGAGATCAGGGAGGGGGACACAGAGAGAGAGATCAGGGAGGGGGACACAGAGAGAGATCAGGGAGGGGGACACAGAGAGAGAGATCAGGGAGGGGGACACAGAGAGAGAGATCAGGGAGGGGGACACAGAGAGAGAGATCAGGGAGGGGGACACAGAGAGAGAGATCAGGGAGGGGGACACAGAGAGATCAGGGAGGGGGACACAGAGAGAGAGATCAGGGAGGGGGTAACCACAGAGAGAGAGATCAGGGAGGGGGACACAGAGAGAGAGATCAGGGAGGGGGACACAGAGAGAGATCAGGGAGGGGGACACAGAGAGAGAGATCAGGGAGGGGGACACAGAGAGAGAGATCAGGGAGGGGGACACAGAGAGATCAGGGAGGGGGACACAGAGAGAGAGATCAGGGAGGGGGACACAGAGAGAGATCAGGGAGGGGGACACAGAGAGAGAGATCAGGGAGGGGGACACAGAGAGAGAGATCAGGGAGGGGGACACAGAGAGAGAGATCAGGGAGGGGGACACAGAGAGATCAGGGAGGGGGACACAGAGAGAGAGATCAGGGAGGGGGACACAGAGAGAGATCAGGGAGGGGGACACAGAGAGAGAGATCAGGGAGGGGGACACAGAGAGAGAGATCAGGGAGGGGGGACACAGAGAGATCAGGGAGGGGGACACAGAGAGAGAGATCAGGGAGGGGGGACACAGAGAGAGAGATCAGGGAGGGGGACACAGAGAGAGAGATCAGGGAGGGGGGACACAGAGAGAGAGATCAGGGAGGGGGCACAGAGAGATCAGGGAGGGGGACACAGAGAGAGAGATCAGGGAGGGGGACACAGAGAGAGATCAGGGAGGGGGACAGAGAGAGATCAGGGAGGGGGACACAGAGAGATCAGGGAGGGACACACAGAGAGAGAGATCAGGGAGGGGGGCACAGAGAGAGATCAGGGAGGGGGACAGAGAGAGATCAGGGAGGGGGACACAGAGAGATCAGGGAGGGACACACAGAGAGAGAGATCAGGGAGGGGGACACAGAGAGATCAGGGAGGGACACACAGAGAGAGAGATCAGGGAGGGGGGCACAGAGAGAGATCAGGGAGGGGGCACAGAGAGAGATCAGGGAGGGGGACAGAGAGAGAGATCAGGGAGGGGGACACAGAGAGAGAGATCAGGGAGGGGGACACAGAGAGAGATCAGGGAGGGGGACACAGAGAGAGATCAGGGAGGGGGACACAGAGAGATCAGGGAGGGGGACACAGAGAGAGAGATCAGGGAGGGGGACACAGAGAGAGATCAGGGAGGGGGGCACGGAGAGAGATCAGGGAGGGGGGGCACGGGAGAGATCAGGGAGGGGGGACAGAGAGATCAGGGAGGGGGGGCACGAGAGATCAGGGAGGGGGGGACAGAGAGAGATCAGGGAGGGGGACACAGAGAGAGATCAGGGAGGGGGACACAGAGAGAGATCAGGGAGGGGGGGCACGGAGAGAGAGATCAGGGAGGGGGTAACCACAGAGAGATCAGGGAGGGGGGCACAGAGAGAGATCAGGGAGGGGGACACAGAGAGAGATCAGGGAGGGGGTAACCACAGAGAGAGAGATCAGGGAGGGGGACACAGAGAGATCAGGGGAGGGGGGCACAGACAGAGGAAGAGAGATCAGGGAGGGGGACACAGAGAGAGAGATCAGGGAGGGGGGGACCACAGAGAGAGATCAGGAGGGGACACAGAGAGATCAGGGAGGGGGACACAGAGAGAGAGATCAGGGAGGGGGTAACCACAGAGAGGAGGAGATCAGGGAGGGGGACACAGAGAGAGAGATCAGGGAGGGGGACACAGAGAGAGAGATCAGGGAGGGGGACACAGAGAGAGATCAGGGAGGGGGCACGGAGAGAGAGATCAGGGAGGGGGGACCACAGAGAGATCAGGGAGGGGGACACAGAGAGAGATCAGGGAGGGGACACAGAGAGAGATCAGGGAGGGGGGACACAGAGAGAGATCAGGGAGGGGGACACAGAGAGAGAGATCAGGGAGGGGGGGTAACCACAGAGAGAGAGATCAGGGAGGGGGACACAGAGAGAGATCAGGGAGGGGGGCACGAGAGAGATCAGGGAGGGGACACAGAGAGAGAGATCAGGGAGGGGGCACAGAGAGATCAGAGGGACACAGAGAGAGGAGACAGAGCCAGAGAGATCAGGGAGGGGGACACAGAGAGAGATCAGGGAGGGGGACACAGAGAGAGATCAGGGAGGGGGACACAGAGAGAGAGATCAGGGAGGGGGACACAGAGAGAGATCAGGAGGGGGGCACGAGAGAGAGATCAGGGAGGGGACACAGAGAGATCAGGGAGGGGGACACAGAGAGATCAGGAGGGGACCAGGAGAGAGATCAGGGAGGACAGAGAGATCAGGGAGGGGGTAACCACAGAGAGAGAGATCAGGGAGGGGGACACAGAGAGATCAGGGAGGGGGACACAGAGAGAGATCAGGGAGGGGGACACAGAGAGAGATCAGGGAGGGGGACACAGAGAGAGAGATCAGGAGGGGACACAGAGAGATCAGGGAGGGGGACACAGAGAGAGAGATCAGGGAGGGGGACACAGAGAGAGAGATCAGGGAGGGGGACACAGAGAGAGTCAGGGAGGGGGACACAGAGAGAGAGATCAGGGAGGGGGACCACAGAGAGAGATCAGGGAGGGGGACACAGAGAGAGAGATCAGGGAGGGGGACACAGAGAGAGATCAGGGAGGGGGACACAGAGAGAGAGATCAGGGAGGGGGACACAGAGAGAGATCAGGGAGGGGGACACAGAGAGATCAGGGAGGGGGACACAGAGAGAGAGATCAGGGAGGGGGACACAGAGAGAGATCAGGGAGGGGGACACAGAGAGAGAGATCAGGGAGGGGGACACAGAGAGAGAGATCAGGGAGGGGGACACAGAGAGATCAGGGAGGGGGACACAGAGAGAGAGATCAGGGAGGGGGACCACAGAGAGAGATCAGGGAGGGGGACACAGAGAGAGAGATCAGGGAGGGGGACACAGAGAGAGATCAGGGAGGGGACACAGAGAGATCAGGGAGGGGGACACAGAGAGAGATCAGGGAGGACACAGAGAGAGATCAGGAGGGGGACACAGAGAGAGATCAGGGAGGGGGACACAGAGAGAGAGATCAGGGAGGGGGCACAGAGAGATCAGGAGGGGACACAGAGAGAGAGATCAGGGAGGGGGACACAGAGAGAGATCAGGGAGGGGGACAGAGAGAGATCAGGGAGGGGGACACAGAGAGATCAGGGAGGGGACACACGAGAGAGAGATCAGGAGGGGGGCACAGAGAGAGATCAGGGAGGGGGACAGAGAGAGATCAGGGAGGGGGACACAGAGAGATCAGGGAGGGACACACGAGAGAGATCAGGGAGGGGGACACAGAGAGATCAGGGAGGGACACACAGAGAGAGAGATCAGGGAGGGGGGCACAGAGAGAGATCAGGGAGGGGGGCACAGAGAGAGATCAGGGAGGGGGGCACAGAGAGAGATCAGGGAGGGGGGACAGGAGAGAGAGATCAGGGAGGGGGACACAGAGAGAGATCAGGGAGGGGGACACAGAGAGAGATCAGGGAGGGGGACACAGAGAGAGATCAGGGAGGGGGACACAGAGAGATCAGGGAGGGGGGACACAGAGAGAGAGATCAGGGAGGGGGACACAGAGAGAGATCAGGGAGGGGGGGCACGGAGAGAGATCAGGGAGGGGGACACAGAGAGAGAGATCAGGGAGGGGGGCACGGAGAGAGATCAGGGAGGGGGACACAGAGAGAGAGATCAGGGAGGGGGACAGAGAGAGATCAGGGAGGGGGACACAGAGAGAGATCAGGGAGGGGGACACAGAGAGAGATCAGGGAGGGGGACAGAGAGAGATCAGGGAGGGGGACACACAGAGAGAGATCAGGGAGGGGGACACAGAGAGAGATCAGGGAGGGGGGCACGGAGAGAGAGATCAGGGAGGGGGACAGAGAGAGAGATCAGGGAGGGGGGGCACGGAGAGAGATCAGGAGGGGGTAACCACAGAGAGAGATCAGGGAGGGGGACACAGAGAGAGAGATCAGGGAGGGGGACACAGAGAGAGATCAGGGAGGGGGACACAGAGAGAGATCAGGGAGGGGGGCACGGAGAGAGAGATCAGGGAGGGGGGCACAGAGAGAGATCAGGGAGGGGGACAGAGAGAGAGATCAGGGAGGGGGGCACAGAGAGAGATCAGGGAGGGGGACACAGAGAGAGATCAGGGAGGGGGACACAGAGAGAGATCAGGGAGGGGGACACAGAGAGAGATCAGGGAGGGGGACACAGAGAGAGAGATCAGGGAGGGGGACACAGAGAGAGATCAGGGAGGGGGACACAGAGAGAGATCAGGGAGGGGGACACAGAGAGAGAGATCAGGGAGGGGGACAGAGAGAGAGATCAGGGAGGGGGGGCACGGAGAGAGATCAGGGAGGGGGACACAGAGGATCAGGGAGGGGGGACACACAGAGAGAGAGATCAGGGAGGGGGGGCACGGAGAGAGATCAGGGAGGGGGACACAGAGAGAGATCAGGGAGGGGGGGCACGGAGAGAGAGATCAGGGAGGGGGGACACAGAGAGAGATCAGGGAGGGGGACACAGAGAGAGAGATCAGGGAGGGGGACACAGAGAGATCAGGGAGGGGGGACACAGAGAGAGAGATCAGGGAGGGGGGACACAGAGAGAGATCAGGGAGGGGGACACAGAGAGAGAGATCAGGGAGGGGGACACAGAGAGAGATCAGGGAGGGGGACACAGAGAGAGAGATCAGGGAGGGGGACAGAGAGAGATCAGGGAGGGGCACAGAGAGAGATCAGGGAGGGGGACACAGAGAGAGATCAGGGAGGGGGGACACAGAGAGATCAGGGAGGGGGACACAGAGAGAGATCAGGGAGGGGGACACAGAGAGAGATCAGGGAGGGGGGACACAGAGAGATCAGGGAGGGGGACACAGAGAGGGATCAGGGAGGGGGACACAGAGAGAGATCAGGGAGGGGGACACAGAGAGAGAGATCAGGGAGGGGGCACAGAGAGATCAGGGAGGGGGACAGAGAGAGATCAGGGAGGGGGACACAGAGAGATCAGGGAGGGGGGACACAGAGAGAGAGATCAGGGAGGGGGACACAGAGAGAGAGATCAGGGAGGGGGTAACCACAGAGAGAGAGATCAGGGAGGGGGACACAGAGAGAGAGATCAGGGAGGGGGGCACAGAGAGAGATCAGGGAGGGGGACAGAGAGAGAGATCAGGGAGGGGGACAGAGAGAGAGATCAGGGAGGGGGACACAGAGAGAGAGATCAGGGAGGGGGACAGAGAGAGATCAGGGAGGGGGACAGAGAGAGATCAGGGAGGGGGGCACAGAGAGAGAGATCAGGGAGGGGGACACAGAGAGAGATCAGGGAGGGGGACACAGAGAGAGATCAGGGAGGGGGACACAGAGAGAGAGATCAGGGAGGGGGTAACCACAGAGAGAGAGATCAGGGAGGGGGACACAGAGAGAGATCAGGGAGGGGGGGCACGGAGAGAGAGATCAGGGAGGGGGACACAGAGAGAGAGATCAGGGAGGGGGACACAGAGAGAGAGATCAGGGAGGGGGACACAGAGAGAGATATCAGGGAGGGGGACACAGAGAGAGATCAGGGAGGGGGGACACAGAGAGAGAGATCAGGGAGGGGGCACAGAGAGATCAGGGAGGGGGACACAGAGAGAGAGATCAGGGAGGGGGACAGAGAGAGAGATCAGGGAGGGGGTAACCACAGAGAGAGATCAGGGAGGGGGACACAGAGAGAGATCAGGGAGGGGGGGCACGGAGAGAGAGATTAGGGAGGGGGCACAGAGAGATCAGGGAGGGGGACACAGAGAGAGATCAGGGAGGGGGACAGAGAGAGATCAGGGAGGGGGTAACCACAGAGAGAGAGATCAGGGAGGGGGACACAGAGAGATCAGGGAGGGGGACACAGAGAGAGAGATCAGGGAGGGGGACACAGAGAGAGATCAGGGAGGGGGACACAGAGAGAGAGATCAGGGAGGGGGACACAGAGAGAGATCAGGGAGGGGGACACAGAGAGATCAGGGAGGGGGACACAGAGAGAGAGATCAGGGAGGGGGTAACCACAGAGAGAGAGATCAGGGAGGGGGACACAGAGAGAGAGATCAGGGAGGGGGACACAGAGAGATCAGGGAGGGGGACACAGAGAGAGATCAGGGAGGGGGACAGAGAGAGATCAGGGAGGGGGTAACCACAGAGAGAGAGATCAGGGAGGGGGACACAGAGAGATCAGGGAGGGGGACACAGAGAGAGAGATCAGGGAGGGGGACACAGAGAGAGATCAGGGAGGGGGACACAGAGAGAGAGATCAGGGAGGGGGACACAGAGAGAGATCAGGGAGGGGGACACAGAGAGATCAGGGAGGGGGACACAGAGAGAGAGATCAGGGAGGGGGTAACCACAGAGAGAGAGATCAGGGAGGGGGACACAGAGAGAGAGATCAGGGAGGGGGACACAGAGAGAGATCAGGGAGGGGGACACAGAGAGAGAGATCAGGGAGGGGGACACAGAGAGAGAGATCAGGGAGGGGGACACAGAGAGATCAGGGAGGGGGACACAGAGAGAGAGATCAGGGAGGGGGACACAGAGAGAGAGATCAGGGAGGGGGACACAGAGAGAGATCAGGGAGGGGGACACAGAGAGAGAGATCAGGGAGGGGGACACAGAGAGAGAGATCAGGGAGGGGGACACAGAGAGATCAGGGAGGGGGACACAGAGAGAGAGATCAGGGAGGGGGACACAGAGAGAGATCAGGGAGGGGGACACAGAGAGAGAGATCAGGGAGGGGGACACAGAGAGAGAGATCAGGGAGGGGGACACAGAGAGATCAGGGAGGGGGACACAGAGAGAGAGATCAGGGAGGGGGACACAGAGAGAGAGATCAGGGAGGGGGGACACAGAGAGAGAGATCAGGGAGGGGGCACAGAGAGATCAGGGAGGGGGACACAGAGAGAGAGATCAGGGAGGGGGACACAGAGAGAGATCAGGGAGGGGGACAGAGAGAGATCAGGGAGGGGGACACAGAGAGATCAGGGAGGGACACACAGAGAGAGAGATCAGGAAGGGGGGGCACAGAGAGAGATCAGGGAGGGGGACAGAGAGAGATCAGGGAGGGGGACACAGAGAGATCAGGGAGGGACACAGAGAGAGAGAGATCAGGGAGGGGGACACAGAGAGATCAGGGAGGGACACACAGAGAGAGAGATCAGGGAGGGGGGCACAGAGAGAGATCAGGGAGGGGGGCACAGAGAGAGATCAGGGAGGGGGACAGAGAGAGAGATCAGGGAGGGGGACACAGAGAGAGAGATCAGGGAGGGGGACACAGAGAGAGATCAGGGAGGGGGACACAGAGAGAGATCAGGGAGGGGGACACAGAGAGATCAGGGAGGGGGCACAGAGAGATCAGGGAGGGGGACACAGAGAGAGAGATCAGGGAGGGGGACACAGAGAGATCAGGGAGGGGGACACAGAGAGAGAGATCAGGGAGGGGGACACAGAGAGAGATCAGGGAGGGGGGGGCACGGAGAGAGATCAGGGAGGGGGACACAGAGAGAGAGATCAGGGAGGGGGGGCACGGAGAGAGATCAGGGAGGGGGACACAGAGAGAGAGATCAGGGAGGGGGACACACAGAGAGAGATCAGGGAGGGGGACAGAGAGAGATCAGGGAGGGGGGCACAGAGAGAGAGATCAGGGAGGGGGGGGTACGGAGAGAGATCAGGGAGGGGGACACAGAGAGAGATATCAGGGAGGGGGACACAGAGAGAGAGATCAGGGAGGGGGACAGAGAGAGATCAGGGAGGGGGACACAGAGAGAGATCAGGGAGGGGGACACACAGAGAGAGATCAGGGAGGGGGACACAGAGAGAGATCAGGGAGGGGGACACAGAGAGAGAGATCAGGGAGGGGGTAACCACAGAGAGAGATCAGGGAGGGGGACACAGAGAGAGATCAGGGAGGGGGGGCACGGAGAGAGAGATCAGGGAGGGGGACACAGAGAGAGAGATCAGGGAGGGGGGGCACAGAGAGAGAGATCAGGGAGGGGGACACAGAGAGAGATCAGGGAGGGGGACAGAGAGAGAGATCAGGGAGGGGGACAGAGAGAGAGATCAGGGAGGGGGACACAGAGAGAGAGATCAGGGAGGGGGGACACAGAGAGAGAGATCAGGGAGGGGGACACAGAGAGAGAGATCAGGGAGGGGGACACAGAGAGATCAGGGAGGGGGGACACAGAGAGAGAGATCAGGGAGGGGGCACAGAGAGATCAGGGAGGGGGACACAGAGAGAGATCAGGGAGGGGGACACAGAGAGATCAGGGAGGGGGACACACAGAGAGAGATCAGGGAGGGGGACACAGAGAGATCAGGGAGGGGGACACAGAGAGAGAGATCAGGGAGGGGGACACAGAGAGAGAGATCAGGGAGGGGGACACAGAGAGAGATCAGGGAGGGGGACAGAGAGAGATCAGGGAGGGGGACACACAGAGAGAGATCAGGGAGGGGGACACAGAGAGATCAGGGAGGGGGGACACAGAGAGAGAGATCAGGGAGGGGGACACAGAGAGAGAGATCAGGGAGGGGGGCACAGAGAGAGATCAGGGATGGGGACACAGAGAGATCAGGGAGGGGGACACAGAGAGAGAGATCAGGGAGGGGGGCACAGAGAGAGATCAGGGAGGGGGTCAGAGAGAGAGATCAGGGAGGGGGACACAGAGAGAGAGATCAGGGAGGGGGTAACCACAGAGAGAGAGATCAGGGAGGGGGACACAGAGAGAGAGATCAGGGAGGGGGGCACAGAGAGAGATCAGGGAGGGGGACAGAGAGAGAGATCAGGGAGGGGGACAGAGAGAGAGATCAGGGAGGGGGTAACCACAGAGAGAGATCAGGGAGGGGGTAACCACAGAGAGAGAGATCAGGGCGGGGGACACAGAGAGAGATCAGGGAGGGGGACACAGAGAGAGATCAGGGAGGGGGACACAGAGAGAGATCAGGGAGGGGGACACAGAGAGAGAGATCAGGGAGGGGGACACAGAGAGAGATCAGGGAGGGGGACACAGAGAGAGAGATCAGGGAGGGGGACACAGAGAGAGATCAGGGAGGGGGACAGAGAGAGAGATCAGGGAGGGGGGGCACGGAGAGAGATCAGGGAGGGGGACACAGAGAGATCAGGGAGGGGGACACAGAGAGAGATCAGGGAGGGGGACACAGAGAGAGAGATCAGGGAGGGGGTAACCACAGAGAGAGAGATCAGGGAGGGGGACACAGAGAGAGAGATCAGGGAGGGGGACACAGAGAGAGATCAGGGAGGGGGACACAGAGAGAGAGATCAGGGAGGGGGTAACCACAGAGAGAGATCAGGGAGGGGGACACAGAGAGAGATCAGGGAGGGGGACACAGAGAGAGAGATCAGGGAGGGGGACACAGAGAGAGATCAGGGAGGGGGACACAGAGAGAGAGATCAGGGAGGGGGACACAGAGAGAGATCAGGGAGGGGGACACAGAGAGATCAGGGAGGGGGACACAGAGAGAGAGATCAGGGAGGGGGTAACCACAGAGAGAGAGATCAGGGAGGGGGACACAGAGAGAGAGATCAGGGAGGGGGACACAGAGAGATCAGGGAGGGGGACACAGAGAGAGATCAGGGAGGGGGACAGAGAGAGATCAGGGAGGGGGTAACCACAGAGAGAGAGATCAGGGAGGGGGACACAGAGAGATCAGGGAGGGGGACACAGAGAGAGAGATCAGGGAGGGGGACACAGAGAGAGATCAGGGAGGGGGACACAGAGAGAGAGATCAGGGAGGGGGACACAGAGAGAGATCAGGGAGGGGGACACAGAGAGATCAGGGAGGGGGACACAGAGAGAGAGATCAGGGAGGGGGTAACCACAGAGAGAGAGATCAGGGAGGGGGACACAGAGAGAGAGATCAGGGAGGGGGACACAGAGAGAGATCAGGGAGGGGGACACAGAGAGAGAGATCAGGGAGGGGGACACAGAGAGAGAGATCAGGGAGGGGGACACAGAGAGATCAGGGAGGGGGACACAGAGAGAGAGATCAGGGAGGGGGACACAGAGAGAGAGATCAGGGAGGGGGACACAGAGAGAGATCAGGGAGGGGGACACAGAGAGAGAGATCAGGGAGGGGGACACAGAGAGAGAGATCAGGGAGGGGGACACAGAGAGATCAGGGAGGGGGACACAGAGAGAGAGATCAGGGAGGGGGACACAGAGAGAGATCAGGGAGGGGGACACAGAGAGAGAGATCAGGGAGGGGGACACAGAGAGAGAGATCAGGGAGGGGGACACAGAGAGATCAGGGAGGGGGACACAGAGAGAGAGATCAGGGAGGGGGACACAGAGAGAGAGATCAGGGAGGGGGGACACAGAGAGAGAGATCAGGGAGGGGGCACAGAGAGATCAGGGAGGGGGACACAGAGAGAGAGATCAGGGAGGGGGACACAGAGAGAGATCAGGGAGGGGGACAGAGAGAGATCAGGGAGGGGGACACAGAGAGATCAGGGAGGGACACACAGAGAGAGAGATCAGGAAGGGGGGGCACAGAGAGAGATCAGGGAGGGGGACAGAGAGAGATCAGGGAGGGGGACACAGAGAGATCAGGGAGGGACACAGAGAGAGAGAGATCAGGGAGGGGGACACAGAGAGATCAGGGAGGGACACACAGAGAGAGAGATCAGGGAGGGGGGCACAGAGAGAGATCAGGGAGGGGGGCACAGAGAGAGATCAGGGAGGGGGACAGAGAGAGAGATCAGGGAGGGGGACACAGAGAGAGAGATCAGGGAGGGGGACACAGAGAGAGATCAGGGAGGGGGACACAGAGAGAGATCAGGGAGGGGGACACAGAGAGATCAGGGAGGGGGCACAGAGAGATCAGGGAGGGGGACACAGAGAGAGAGATCAGGGAGGGGGACACAGAGAGATCAGGGAGGGGGACACAGAGAGAGAGATCAGGGAGGGGGACACAGAGAGAGATCAGGGAGGGGGGGGCACGGAGAGAGATCAGGGAGGGGGACACAGAGAGAGAGATCAGGGAGGGGGGGCACGGAGAGAGATCAGGGAGGGGGACACAGAGAGAGAGATCAGGGAGGGGGACACACAGAGAGAGATCAGGGAGGGGGACAGAGAGAGATCAGGGAGGGGGGCACAGAGAGAGAGATCAGGGAGGGGGGGGTACGGAGAGAGATCAGGGAGGGGGACACAGAGAGAGATATCAGGGAGGGGGACACAGAGAGAGAGATCAGGGAGGGGGACAGAGAGAGATCAGGGAGGGGGACACAGAGAGAGATCAGGGAGGGGGACACACAGAGAGAGATCAGGGAGGGGGACACAGAGAGAGATCAGGGAGGGGGACACAGAGAGAGAGATCAGGGAGGGGGTAACCACAGAGAGAGATCAGGGAGGGGGACACAGAGAGAGATCAGGGAGGGGGGGCACGGAGAGAGAGATCAGGGAGGGGGACACAGAGAGAGAGATCAGGGAGGGGGGGCACAGAGAGAGAGATCAGGGAGGGGGACACAGAGAGAGATCAGGGAGGGGGACAGAGAGAGAGATCAGGGAGGGGGACAGAGAGAGAGATCAGGGAGGGGGACACAGAGAGAGAGATCAGGGAGGGGGGACACAGAGAGAGAGATCAGGGAGGGGGACACAGAGAGAGAGATCAGGGAGGGGGACACAGAGAGATCAGGGAGGGGGGACACAGAGAGAGAGATCAGGGAGGGGGCACAGAGAGATCAGGGAGGGGGACACAGAGAGAGATCAGGGAGGGGGACACAGAGAGATCAGGGAGGGGGACACACAGAGAGAGATCAGGGAGGGGGACACAGAGAGATCAGGGAGGGGGACACAGAGAGAGAGATCAGGGAGGGGGACACAGAGAGAGAGATCAGGGAGGGGGACACAGAGAGAGATCAGGGAGGGGGACAGAGAGAGATCAGGGAGGGGGACACACAGAGAGAGATCAGGGAGGGGGACACAGAGAGATCAGGGAGGGGGGACACAGAGAGAGAGATCAGGGAGGGGGACACAGAGAGAGAGATCAGGGAGGGGGGCACAGAGAGAGATCAGGGATGGGGACACAGAGAGATCAGGGAGGGGGACACAGAGAGAGAGATCAGGGAGGGGGGCACAGAGAGAGATCAGGGAGGGGGTCAGAGAGAGAGATCAGGGAGGGGGACACAGAGAGAGAGATCAGGGAGGGGGTAACCACAGAGAGAGAGATCAGGGAGGGGGACACAGAGAGAGAGATCAGGGAGGGGGGCACAGAGAGAGATCAGGGAGGGGGACAGAGAGAGAGATCAGGGAGGGGGACAGAGAGAGAGATCAGGGAGGGGGTAACCACAGAGAGAGATCAGGGAGGGGGTAACCACAGAGAGAGAGATCAGGGCGGGGGACACAGAGAGAGATCAGGGAGGGGGACACAGAGAGAGATCAGGGAGGGGGACACAGAGAGAGATCAGGGAGGGGGACACAGAGAGAGAGATCAGGGAGGGGGACACAGAGAGAGATCAGGGAGGGGGACACAGAGAGAGAGATCAGGGAGGGGGACACAGAGAGAGATCAGGGAGGGGGACAGAGAGAGAGATCAGGGAGGGGGGGCACGGAGAGAGATCAGGGAGGGGGACACAGAGAGATCAGGGAGGGGGACACAGAGAGAGATCAGGGAGGGGGACACAGAGAGAGAGATCAGGGAGGGGGTAACCACAGAGAGAGAGATCAGGGAGGGGGACACAGAGAGAGAGATCAGGGAGGGGGACACAGAGAGAGATCAGGGAGGGGGACACAGAGAGAGATCAGGGAGGGGGGGCACGGAGAGAGAGATCAGGGAGGGGGGGCACAGAGAGAGATCAGGGAGGGGGACAGAGAGAGAGATCAGGGAGGGGGGCACAGAGAGAGATCAGGGAGGGGGACACAGAGAGAGATCAGGGAGGGGGACACAGAGAGAGATCAGGGAGGGGGACACAGAGAGAGATCAGGGAGGGGGACACAGAGAGAGAGATCAGGGAGGGGGACACAGAGAGAGATCAGGGAGGGGGACACAGAGAGAGATCAGGGAGGGGGACACAGAGAGAGATCAGGGAGGGGGACACAGAGAGAGATCAGGGAGGGGGGGCACGGAGAGAGAGATCAGGGAGGGGGACACAGAGAGAGATCAGGGAGGGGGACACAGAGAGAGAGATCAGGGAGGGGGACACAGAGAGATCAGGGAGGGGGACACAGAGAGAGAGATCAGGGAGGGGGGACACAGAGAGAGATCAGGGAGGGGGACACAGAGAGAGAGATCAGGGAGGGGGACACAGAGAGAGATCAGGGAGGGGGACAGAGAGAGAGATCAGGGAGGGGGACAGAGAGAGATCAGGGAGGGGCACAGAGAGAGATCAGGGAGGGGGACACAGAGAGAGATCAGGGAGGGGGGACACAGAGAGATCAGGGAGGGGGACACAGAGAGAGATCAGGGAGGGGGACACAGAGAGAGATCAGGGAGGGGGGACACAGAGAGATCAGGGAGGGGGACACAGAGAGAGATCAGGGAGGGGGACACAGAGAGAGATCAGGGAGGGGGACACAGAGAGAGAGATCAGGGAGGGGGGCACAGAGAGATCAGGGAGGGGGACACAGAGAGAGAGATCAGGGAGGGGGACACAGAGAGAGATCAGGGAGGGGGACAGAGAGAGATCAGGGAGGGGGACACAGAGAGAGAGATCAGGGAGGGGGACAGAGAGAGATCAGGGAGGGGGACAGAGAGAGATCAGGGAGGGGGGACACAGAGAGAGAGATCAGGGAGGGGGACAGAGAGAGATCAGGGAGGGGGACAGAGAGAGATCAGGGAGGGGGACACAGAGAGATCAGGGAGGGGGGACACAGAGAGATCAGGGAGGGGGGACACAGAGAGAGAGATCAGGGAGGGGGACACAGAGAGAGAGATCAGGGAGGGGGTAACCACAGAGAGAGAGATCAGGGAGGGGGACACAGAGAGAGAGATCAGGGAGGGGGGCACAGAGAGAGATCAGGGAGGGGGACAGAGAGAGAGATCAGGGAGGGGGACAGAGAGAGAGATCAGGGAGGGGGACACAGAGAGAGAGATCAGGGAGGGGGACAGAGAGAGATCAGGGAGGGGGACAGAGAGAGATCAGGGAGGGGGGCACAGAGAGAGAGATCAGGGAGGGGGACACAGAGAGAGATCAGGGAGGGGGACACAGAGAGAGATCAGGGAGGGGGACACAGAGAGAGAGATCAGGGAGGGGGTAACCACAGAGAGAGAGATCAGGGAGGGGGACACAGAGAGAGATCAGGGAGGGGGGGCACGGAGAGAGAGATCAGGGAGGGGGACACAGAGAGAGAGATCAGGGAGGGGGACACAGAGAGAGAGATCAGGGAGGGGGACACAGAGAGAGAGATCAGGGAGGGGGACACAGAGAGAGATCAGGGAGGGGGGACACAGAGAGAGAGATCAGGGAGGGGGTACAGAGAGATCAGGGAGGGGGACACAGAGAGAGAGATCAGGGAGGGGGACAGAGAGTGAGATCAGGGAGGGGGTAACCACAGAGAGAGATCAGGGAGGGGGACACAGAGAGAGATCAGGGAGGGGGGGCACGGAGAGAGAGATCAGGGAGGGGGCACAGAGAGATCAGGGAGGGGGACACAGAGAGAGATCAGGGAGGGGGTAACCACAGAGAGAGAGATCAGGGAGGGGGACACAGAGAGAGAGATCAGGGAGGGGGACACAGAGAGAGATCAGGGAGGGGGACACAGAGAGAGAGATCAGGGAGGGGGACACAGAGAGATCAGGGAGGGGGACACAGAGAGAGAGATCAGGGAGGGGGACACAGAGAGAGAGATCAGGGAGGGGGACACAGAGAGAGATCAGGGAGGGGGACACAGAGAGAGAGATCAGGGAGGGGGACACAGAGAGAGAGATCAGGGAGGGGGACACAGAGAGATCAGGGAGGGGGACACAGAGAGAGAGATCAGGGAGGGGGACACAGAGAGAGATCAGGGAGGGGGACACAGAGAGAGAGATCAGGGAGGGGGTAACCACAGAGAGAGATCAGGGAGGGGGACTCAGAGAGAGATCAGGGAGGGGGGGGTACGGAGAGAGATCAGGGAGGGGGGGGCACAGAGAGAGATCAGGGAGGGGGACACAGAGAGATCAGGGAGGGGGACACAGAGAGAGATCAGGGAGGGGGACACAGAGAGAGATCAGGGAGGGGGACAGAGAGAGATCAGGGAGGGGGACACACAGAGAGAGATCAGGGAGGGGGACACAGAGAGAGAGATCAGGGAGGGGGGGCACGGAGAGAGAGATCAGGGAGGGGGACAGAGAGAGAGATCAGGGAGGGGGGGCACGGAGAGAGATCAGGGAGGGGGTAACCACAGAGAGAGAGATCAGGGAGGGGGACACAGAGAGAGAGATCAGGGAGGGGGACACAGAGAGAGATCAGGGAGGGGGACACAGAGAGAGATCAGGGAGGGGGGGCACGGAGAGAGAGATCAGGGAGGGGGGGCACAGAGAGAGATCAGGGAGGGGGACAGAGAGAGAGATCAGGGAGGGGGGCACAGAGAGAGATCAGGGAGGGGGACACAGAGAGAGATCAGGGAGGGGGACACAGAGAGAGATCAGGGAGGGGGACACAGAGAGAGAGATCAGGGAGGGGGACACAGAGAGAGATCAGGGAGGGGGACACAGAGAGAGATCAGGGAGGGGGACACAGAGAGAGATCAGGGAGGGGGACACAGAGAGAGATCAGGGAGGGGGACACAGAGAGAGATCAGGGAGGGGGGGCACAGAGAGAGATCAGGGAGGGGGACACAGAGAGAGATCAGGGAGGGGGACACAGAGAGAGAGATCAGGGAGGGGGACACAGAGAGAGATCAGGGAGGGGGACAGAGAGAGAGATCAGGGAGGGGGACAGAGAGAGATCAGGGAGGGGCACAGAGAGAGATCAGGGAGGGGGACACAGAGAGAGATCAGGGAGGGGGGACACAGAGAGATCAGGGAGGGGGACACAGAGAGAGATCAGGGAGGGGGACACAGAGAGAGATCAGGGAGGGGGGACACAGAGAGATCAGGGAGGGGGACACAGAGAGAGATCAGGGAGGGGGACACAGAGAGAGATCAGGGAGGGGGACACAGAGAGAGAGATCAGGGAGGGGGCACAGAGAGATCAGGGAGGGGGACACAGAGAGAGAGATCAGGGAGGGGGACACAGAGAGAGATCAGGGAGGGGGACAGAGAGAGATCAGGGAGGGGGACACAGAGAGATCAGGGAGGGGGGACACAGAGAGAGAGATCAGGGAGGGGGACACAGAGAGAGAGATCAGGGAGGGGGACAGAGAGAGATCAGGGAGGGGGACAGAGAGAGATCAGGGAGGGGGACACAGAGAGATCAGGGAGGGGGGACACAGAGAGAGAGATCAGGGAGGGGGACACAGAGAGAGAGATCAGGGAGGGGGTAACCACAGAGAGAGAGATCAGGGAGGGGGACACAGAGAGAGAGATCAGGGAGGGGGGCACAGAGAGAGATCAGGGAGGGGGACAGAGAGAGAGATCAGGGAGGGGGACAGAGAGAGAGATCAGGGAGGGGGACACAGAGAGAGAGATCAGGGAGGGGGACAGAGAGAGATCAGGGAGGGGGACAGAGAGAGATCAGGGAGGGGGACAGAGAGAGATCAGGGAGGGGGGACACAGAGAGAGAGATCAGGGAGGGGGACACAGAGAGAGAGATCAGGGAGGGGGTAACCACAGAGAGAGAGATCAGGGAGGGGGACACAGAGAGAGAGATCAGGGAGGGGGGCACAGAGAGAGATCAGGGAGGGGGACAGAGAGAGAGATCAGGGAGGGGGACAGAGAGAGAGATCAGGGAGGGGGACACAGAGAGAGAGATCAGGGAGGGGGGGGCACGGAGAGAGAGATCAGGGAGGGGGGGCACAGAGAGAGATCAGGGAGGGGGGCACAGAGAGAGATCAGGGAGGGGGACAGAGAGAGAGATCAGGGAGGGGGACAGAGAGAGAGATCAGGGAGGGGGACACAGAGAGAGATCAGGGAGGGGGACAGAGAGAGAGATCAGGGAGGGGGACAGAGAGAGAGATCAGGGAGGGGCACAGAGAGAGATCAGGGAGGGGGGGGCACGGAGAGAGAGATCAGGGAGGGGGACACAGAGAGAGATCAGGGAGGGGGTAACCACAGAGAGAGATCAGGGAGGGGGACACAGAGAGAGATCAGGGAGGGGGACACAGAGAGAGATCAGGGAGGGGGACACAGAGAGAGAGATCAGGGAGGGGGGCACGGAGAGAGATCAGGGAGGGGGGGCACGGAGAGAGAGATCAGGGAGGGGGACACAGAGAGAGATCAGGGAGGGGGTAACCACAGAGAGAGATCAGGGAGGGGGACACAGAGAGAGATCAGGGAGGGGGACACAGAGAGAGATCAGGGAGGGGGGCACAGAGAGAGATCAGGGAGGGGGGCACAGAGAGAGATCAGGGAGGGGCACAGAGAGAGATCAGGGAGGGGGGCACAGAGAGAGATCAGGGAGGGGCACAGAGAGAGATCAGGGAGGGGGACACAGAGAGAGATCAGGGAGGGGCACAGAGAGAGAGATCAGGGAGGGGGACACAGAGAGAGATCAGGGAGGGGCACAGAGAGAGATCAGGGAGGGGGACACAGAGAGAGATCAGGGAGGGGGGACACAGAGAGAGATCAGGGAGGGGGACAGAGAGAGAGATCAGGGAGGGGCACAGAGAGAGAGATCAGGGAGGGGGACACAGAGAGAGATCAGGGAGGGGCACAGAGAGAGATCAGGGAGGGGGACACAGAGAGAGATCAGGGAGGGGCACAGAGAGAGAGATCAGGGAGGGGGACACAGAGAGAGATCAGGGAGGGGGCACAGAGAGAGATCAGGGAGGGGGACACAGAGAGAGATCAGGGAGGGGGGCACAGAGAGAGATCAGGGAGGGGGGACACAGAGAGAGAGATCAGGGAGGGGGACACAGAGAGAGATCAGGGAGGGGGCACAGAGAGAGATCAGGGAGGGGGGACACAGAGAGAGATCAGGGAGGGGGGCACAGAGAGAGATCAGGGAGGGGGGACACAGAGAGAGATCAGGGAGGGGGGGCACAGAGAGATCAGGGAGGGGGGGCACGGAGAGAGAGATCAGGGAGGGGGACACAGAGAGAGATCAGGGATGGGGACACAGAGAGAGATCAGTGAGGGGGGCACAGAGAGAGATCAGGGAGGGGGGCACAGAGAGAGATCAGGGAGGGGGGACACAGAGAGAGAGATCAGGGAGGGGGGGCACGGAGAGAGAGATCAGGGAGGGGGGCACAGAGAGAGATCAGGGAGGGGGACACAGAGAGAGAGATCAGGGAGGGGGGACACAGAGAGAGATCAGGGAGGGGGGGCACAGAGAGACCAGGGAGGGGGGGCACGGAGAGAGATCAGGGAGGGGGGGCACGGAGAGAGAGATCAGGGAGGGGGTAACCACAGAGAGAGATCAGGGAGGGGGTAACCACAGAGAGAGATCAGGGAGGGGGACACAGAGAGATCAGGGAGGGGGACACAGAGAGAGAGATCAGGGAGGGGGACACAGAGAGAGAGATCAGGGAGGGGGACACAGAGAGAGATCAGGGAGGGGGGCACAGAGAGAGAGATCAGGGAGGGGGACAAAGAGAGAGATCAGGGAGGGGGACACAGAGAGAGATCAGGGAGGGGGGGCACGGAGAGAGATCAGGGAGGGGACACAGAGAGAGAGATCAGGGAGGGGGACACAGAGAGAGAGATCAGGGAGGGGGACACAGAGAGATCAGGGAGGGGGACACAGAGAGAGAGATCAGGGAGGGGGACACAGAGAGAGATCAGGGAGGGGGGGCACGGAGAGAGATCAGGGAGGGGGACACAGAGAGAGAGATCAGGGAGGGGGTAACCACAGAGAGAGAGATCAGGGAGGGGGACCCAGAGAGAGATATCAGGGAGGGGGACACAGAGAGAGAGATCAGGGAGGGGGGCACAGAGAGAGATCAGGGAGGGGGGGCATGGAGAGAGAGATCAGGGAGGGGGTAACCACAGAGAGATCAGGGAGGGGGTAACCACACAGAGAGAGATCAGGAGGGGGACAGAGAGAGATCAGGGAGGGAGACACAGAGAGAGAGATCAGGGAGGGGGGCACAGAGAGATCAGGGAGGGGGGACACAGAGAGAGAGATCAGGGAGGGGGACACAGAGAGAGATCAGGAGGGGGGGGGGGGGGGGGCACAGAGAGAGAGATCAGGGAGGGGGACACAGAGAGATCAGGGAGGGGGACACAGAGAGAGAGATCAGGGAGGGGGACACAGAGAGAGATCAGGGAGGGGGGGCACGGAGAGAGATCAGGGAGGGGGACACAGAGAGAGAGATCAGGGAGGGGGCACAGAGAGAGATCAGGGAGGGGGGCACAGAGAGAGATCAGGGAGGGGGACACAGAGAGAGATCAGGGAGGGGGACACAGAGAGAGAGATCAGGGAGGGGGGCACAGAGAGAGATCAGGGAGGGGGACACAGAGAGAGAGATCAGGGAGGGGGGCACAGAGAGAGATCAGGGAGGGGGACACAGAGAGAGAGATCAGGGAGGGGGCACAGAGAGAGAGATCAGGGAGGGGGACACAGAGAGATCAGGGAGGGGACACAGAGAGAGAGATCAGGGAGGGGGACACAGAGAGAGATCAGGGAGGGGGGACACAGAGAGAGATCAGGGAGGGGGACACAGAGAGAGATCAGGGAGGGGGACACAGAGAGATCAGGGAGGGGGACACACAGAGAGAGATCAGGGAGGGGGACAGAGAGATCAGGGAGGGGGACACACAGAGAGAGATCAGGGAGGGGGACACAGAGAGATCAGGGAGGGGGACACAGAGAGAGAGATCAGGGAGGGGGACACAGAGAGAGATCAGGGATGGGGACACAGAGAGAGATCAGTGAGGGGGGCACAGAGAGAGATCAGGGAGGGGGGCACAGAGAGAGATCAGGGAGGGGGGACACAGAGAGAGAGATCAGGGAGGGGGGGCACGGAGAGAGAGATCAGGGAGGGGGGCACAGAGAGAGATCAGGGAGGGGGACACAGAGAGAGAGATCAGGGAGGGGGGACACAGAGAGAGATCAGGGAGGGGGGGCACAGAGAGATCAGGGAGGGGGGGCACGGAGAGAGATCAGGGAGGGGGGGCACAGAGAGATCAGGGAGGGGGGGCACAGAGAGAGATCAGGGAGGGGGACACAGAGAGAGATCAGGGAGGGGCACAGAGAGAGATCAGGGAGGGGGGCACAGAGAGAGATCAGGGAGGGGGGGCACGGAGAGAGAGATCAGGGAGGGGGTAACCACAGAGAGAGATCAGGGAGGGGGTAACCACAGAGAGAGATCAGGGAGGGGGACACAGAGAGATCAGGGAGGGGGACACAGAGAGAGAGATCAGGAGGGGGACACAGAGAGAGAGATCAGGGAGGGGGACACAGAGAGAGATCAGGGAGGGGGGCACAGAGAGAGAGATCAGGGAGGGGGACACAGAGAGAGATCAGGGAGGGGGACACAGAGAGAGATCAGGGAGGGGGGGCACGAGAGAGATCAGGGAGGGGGACACAGAGAGAGAGATCAGGGAGGGGGACACAGAGAGAGAGATCAGGGAGGGGGACACAGAGAGATCAGGGAGGGGGACACAGAGAGAGAGATCAGGGAGGGGGACACAGAGAGAGATCAGGGAGGGGGGGCACGGAGAGAGATCAGGGAGGGGGACACAGAGAGAGAGATCAGGGAGGGGTAACCACAGAGAGAGAGATCAGGGAGGGGGACACAGAGAGAGATATCAGGGAGGGGGACACAGAGAGAGAGATCAGGGAGGGGGGCACAGAGAGAGATCAGGGAGGGGGGCATGGAGAGAGAGATCAGGGAGGGGGTAACCACAGAGAGATCAGGGAGGGGGTAACCACACAGAGAGAGATCAGGGAGGGGGACAGAGAGAGATCAGGGAGGGAGACACAGAGAGAGATCAGGGAGGGGGGCACAGAGAGATCAGGGAGGGGGGACACAGAGAGAGAGATCAGGGAGGGGGACACAGAGAGAGATCAGGGAGGGGGGGCACAGAGAGAGAGATCAGGGAGGGGGACACAGAGAGATCAGGGAGGGGGACACAGAGAGAGAGATCAGGGAGGGGGACACAGAGAGAGATCAGGGAGGGGGGCACGGAGAGAGATCAGGGAGGGGGACACAGAGAGAGAGATCAGGGAGGGGGGGCACAGAGAGAGATCAGGGAGGGGGGCACAGAGAGAGATCAGGGAGGGGGACACAGAGAGAGATCAGGGAGTGGGACACAGAGAGAGAGATCAGGGAGGGGGCACAGAGAGAGATCAGGGAGGGGGACACAGAGAGAGAGATCAGGGAGGGGGGCACAGAGAGAGATCAGGGAGGGGGACACAGAGAGAGAGATCAGGGAGGGGGGCACAGAGAGAGAGATCAGGGAGGGGGACACAGAGAGATCAGGGAGGGGGACACAGAGAGAGAGATCAGGGAGGGGGACACAGAGAGAGATCAGGGAGGGGGGACACAGAGAGAGATCAGGGAGGGGGACACAGAGAGAGATCAGGAGGGGGACACAGAGAGATCAGGGAGGGGGACACACAGAGAGAGATCAGGGAGGGGGACAGAGAGATCAGGGAGGGGGACACACAGAGAGAGATCAGGGAGGGGGACACAGAGAGATCAGGGAGGGGGACACAGAGAGAGAGATCAGGGAGGGGGACAGAGAGAGATCAGGGAGGGGGACACACAGAGAGAGATCAGGGAGGGGGACACAGAGAGATCAGGGAGGGGGACACAGAGAGAGAGATCAGGGAGGGGGACACAGAGAGAGAGATCAGGGAGGGGGACACAGAGAGAGAGATCAGGGAGGGGGACACAGAGAGAGAGATCAGGGAGGGGGTAACCACAGAGAGAGAGATCAGGGAGGGGGACACAGAGAGAGATCAGGGAGGGGGACACAGAGAGAGAGATCAGGGAGGGGGGCACAGAGAGAGATCAGGGAGGGGGACAGAGAGAGAGATCAGGGAGGGGGACAGAGAGAGATCAGGGAGGGGGTACCACAGAGAGAGAGAACAGGGAGGGGGACAGAGAGAGAGATCAGGGAGGGGGACACAGAGAGAGATCAGGGAGGGGGGGCACAGAGAGAGATCAGGGAGGGGGGCACAGAGAGAGATCAGGGAGGGGGACACAGAGAGAGATCAGGGAGGGGGACACAGAGAGAGATCAGGGATGGGGACACAGAGAGAGATCAGGGAGGGGGACACAGAGAGAGATCAGGGAGGGGGGGCACGGAGAGAGAGATCAGGGAGGGGGACACAGAGAGAGATCAGGGAGGGGGGGCACGGAGAGAGAGATCAGGGAGGGGGGGGGCACAGAGAGATCAGGGAGGGGGTAACCACAGAGAGAGAGATCAGGGAGGGGGACACAGAGAGAGATCAGGGAGGGGGTAACCACAGAGAGATCAGGGAGGGGGTAACCACAGAGAGAGAGATCAGGGAGGGGGACACAGAGAGAGATCAGGGAGGGGGGACACAGAGAGAGAGATCAGGGAGGGGGACACAGAGAGAGATCAGGGAGGGGGGCACAGAGAGAGAGATCAGGGAGGGGGGCACAGAGAGAGAGATCAGGGAGGGGGACACAGAGAGAGATCAGGGAGGGGGACACAGAGAGAGAGATCAGGGAGGGGGTAACCACAGAGAGAGAGATCAGGGAGGGGGACACAGAGAGAGAGATCAGGGAGGGGGGCACAGAGAGAGAGATCAGGGAGGGGGACACAGAGAGAGATCAGGGAGGGGGACACAGAGAGAGAGATCAGGGAGGGGGTAACCACAGAGAGAGAGATCAGGGAGGGGGGCACAGAGAGAGAGATCAGGGAGGGGGACACAGAGAGAGATCAGGGAGGGGGACACAGAGAGAGAGATCAGGGAGGGGGACACAGAGAGAGAGATCAGGGAGGGGGACACAGAGAGAGATCAGGGAGGGGGGGGCACGGAGAGAGAGATCAGGGAGGGGGACACAGAGAGAGATCAGGGAGGGGGGGCACGGAGAGAGAGATCAGGGAGGGGGGGCACAGAGAGAGAGATCAGGGAGGGGGACACAGAGAGATCAGGGAGGGGGGCACAGAGAGAGATCAGGGAGGGGGACACAGAGAGAGAGATCAGGGAGGGGGACACAGAGAGAGAGATCAGGGAGGGGGACACAGAGAGAGATCAGGGAGGGGGACACAGAGAGAGAGATCAGGGAGGGGGACACAGAGAGAGAGATCAGGGAGGGGGACACAGAGAGAGATCAGGGAGGGGGGGCACGGAGAGAGATCAGGGAGGGGGACACAGAGAGAGATCAGGGAGGGGGACACAGAGAGAGATCAGGGAGGGGGACACAGAGAGAGATCAGGGAGGGGGACACAGAGAGATCAGGGAGGGGGACACAGAGAGAGAGATCAGGGAGGGGGACACAGAGAGAGAGATCAGGGAGGGGGACACAGAGAGAGAGATCAGGGAGGGGGACACAGAGAGAGATCAGGGAGGGGGACACAGAGAGAGATCAGGGAGGGGGACACAGAGAGAGAGATCAGGGAGGGGGACACAGAGAGAGAGATCAGGGAGGGGGACACAGAGAGAGATCAGGGAGGGGGGACACAGAGAGAGATCAGGGAGGGGGACACAGAGAGATCAGGAAGGGGGACACAGAGAGAGAGATCAGGGAGGGGGACACAGAGAGAGATCAGGGAGGGGGGGCACAGAGAGAGATCAGGGAGGGGGGGGCACGGAGAGAGATCAGGGAGGGGGGGCACAGAGAGAGATCAGGGAGGGGGGACACAGAGAGAGATCAGGGAGGGGGACACAGAGAGAGAGATCAGGGAGGGGGACACAGAGAGATCAGGGAGGGGGACACAGAGAGAGAGATCAGGGAGGGGGACACAGAGAGAGAGATCAGGGAGGGGGACACAGAGAGAGATCAGGGAGGGGGACAGAGAGAGATCAGGGAGGGGGACACACAGAGAGAGATCAGGGAGGGGGACACAGAGAGATCAGGGAGGGGGGACACAGAGAGAGAGATCAGGGAGGGGGACACAGAGAGATCAGGGAGGGGGACAGAGAGAGAGATCAGGGAGGGGGACACAGAGAGAGATCAGGGAGGGGGGTAACCACAGAGAG
>NW_027310866.1:27500-37500 GCF_047496795.1 Chiloscyllium punctatum | reverse complement strand
CACTCGCGTCTCTCGCCTTCATTTTCGACACGAGCGCCTGCGGAGGGCCACCACCCCCTCCGATTGTCAAGAGACCTCCGCACCGGCCTCTGACTTACTCTCAGAATGGACGGAAAGAGCCGGGTAAGCCTTTGAAAAGATTCGACCACGTGCCGAAAACTTTAGACTTCCGTGAGCTCTCCGGCTTGCACCGAGACCCGAAGTCGACGTGCTTAGCACCACGGGACCCCTTTCGCCTGCAGGTCCCGAGCCGCCTTTTATTTTTGTTACGAGTATCGTGTTCCCCAAACCTGGGTGACGAGCACCGCAGGGCGGCAGAGCCATCGCGCTTGTCCGGGTGGCAGAGGAGGACCAGACTATTCACAAATAGCGGCCCAACGACTCCCAGAGCCGGTCGTGCGGCAGGCGAGGTCTGCTCTCATCACAAGAGGCTTTAGGGAGTGCTCAGGCAACGGTCAGCCCGCAGCCTTCTTGGCAACACCCAAGGGAACCAGGCCACTCGCGTCTCTCGCCTTCATTTTGGACACGAGCGCCTGTGGAGGGACGGCCGGAGTCAACGTGGGGTTTGCCCGCCCTCCAATAGTGTCAAAAGACCGCCGCACAAGTCTCTGACTGACTCTTAGAACAGACAGAAAGAGTTTGTCAAATCTGTCAAAAAATTGACAAAGTGTCAAAAATTCGACTTCCAAGAGCTCTCCGGCATGCACTCATACCTGTCATTAAAGTGCTATGCCCGTGGAACCGTTTTTCGGATGCCTTTCAGAACGGTCCCGCGCCGCCATTTTGTTCTAAAAATCGTGTTCCCATATATCTCCGGGTACCCCGCCAACCTCACTGCGGAAAAACTACAAGTGGCACTGAATGGGTCTGAATTCCAAATTTGACTGCATCGGTCTGGAACTCGGTCCGGTCAAAACCGTTTGGATTTTTCTCGGTCCGGACTTCCGCGACAGACAAAGTTAAAGTTTTCGGGCTGCAGGCACAAAACGACAGCTGGCCATTTGCCGGGCTCAATTCACCCAATTCCTCCGGCACTTCGGAGCACATGTTCGGTGTAAGTTTGCGAATCTTTCCCGATGCTGCAGCATTTTCCTCCGCTGACACTTAGAATATTTTTCACACTTTGCTGAAAATTTTTCTAAGTGTTTTTTTCCAAGTTTTCCTGGTTACTGATTTCTTCTTTTTAAACATTTTTCTAAGTTTTTCTGGTTACTGATTTCTTCTTTTTAAACATTTTTCGCAGTTTGTCTGGTTACTGATTTCTTCTTTTTAAACATTTTTCGCCGTTTTTCTGGTTACTGATTTCTTCTTTTTAAACATTTTTCGCCGTTTTTCTGGTTACTGATTTCTTCTTTTTAAACATTTTTCTAAGTTTTTCTGGTTACTCATTTCTTCTTTTTAAACATTTTTCTAAGTTTTTCTGGTTACTGATTTCTTCTTTTTAAACATTTTTCTAAGTTTTTCTGGTTACTCATTTCTTCTTTTTAAACATTTTTCTAAGTTTTTCTGGTTACTCACTTCTTCTTTTTAAACATTTTTCTAAGTTTTTCTGGTTACTGATTTCTTCTTTTTAAACATTTTTCGCCGTTTTTCTGGTTACTGATTTCTTCTTTTTAAACATTTTTCTAAGTTTTTCTGGTTACTCATTTCTTCTTTTTAAACATTTTTCGCCGTTTTTCTGGTTACTGATTTCTTCTTTTTAAACATTTTTCTAAGTTTTTCTGGTTACTGATTTCTTCTTTTTAAACATTTTTCTAAGTTTTCCTGGTTACTCATTTCTTCTTTTTAAACATTTTTCTAAGTTTTCCTGGTTACTCATTTCTTCTTTTTAAACATTTTTCTAAGTTTTCCTGGTTACTGATTTCTTCTTTTTAAACATTTTTCGCAGTTTTTCTGGTTACTGATTTCTTCTTTTTAAACATTTTTCTAAGTTTTTCTGGTTACTGATTTCTTCTTTTTAAACATTTTTCTAAGTTTTTCTGGTTACTCACTTCTTCTTTTTAAACATTTTTCTAAGTTTTTCTGGTTACTCACTTCTTCTTTTGAAACATTTTTCTAAGTTTTTCTGGTTACTGATTTCTTCTTTTTAAACATTTTTCTAAGTTTTTCTGGTTACTGATTTCTTCTTTTTAAACATTTTTCGCAGTTTGTCTGGTTACTGATTTCTTCTTTTTAAACATTTTTCGCCGTTTTTCTGGTTACTGATTTCTTCTTTTTAAACATTTTTCTAAGTTTTTCTGGTTACTCACTTCTTCTTTTTAAACATTTTTCTAAGTTTTTCTGGTTACTGATTTCTTCTTTTTAAACATTTTTCGCAGTTTTTCTGGTTACTGATTTCTTCTTTTTAAACATTTTTCTAAGTTTTCCTGGTTACTGATTTCTTCTTTTTAAACATTTTTCGCAGTTTTTCTGGTTACTGATTTCTTCTTTTTAAACATTTTTCTAAGTTTTTCTGGTTACTCACTTCTTCTTTTTAAACATTTTTCTAAGTTTTCCTGGTTACTGATTTCTTCTTTTTAAACATTTTTCGCAGTTTGTCTGGTTACTGATTTCTTCTTTTTAAACATTTTTCGCAGTTTTTCTGGTTACTGATTTCTTCTTTTTAAACATTTTTCTAAGTTTTTCTGGTTACTCACTTCTTCTTTTATAACATTTTTCTAAGTTTTCCTGGTTACTGATTTCTTCTTTTTAAACATTTTTCTAAGTTTTCCTGGTTACTGATTTCTTCTTTTTAAACATTTTTCTAAGTTTTCCTGGTTACTGATTTCTTCTTTTTAAACATTTTTCTAAGTTTTTCTGGTTACTCATTTCTTCTTTTTAAACATTTTTCGCAGTTTTTCTGGTTACTGATTTCTTCTTTTTAAACATTTTCCTAAGTTTTCCTGGTTACTGATTTCTTCTTTTTAAACATTTTTCTAAGTTTTCCTGGTTACTCATTTCTTCTTTTTGATCATTTTTCTAAGTTTTCCTGGTTACTGATTTCTTCGTTTTGAACATTTTTCTAAGTTTTCCTGGTTACTCACTTCTTCTTTTCAAACATTTTTCATCGTTTTTCTGTTTACTCATTTAGCACTTTCAGGCACTTTCCGATCATTTCCTCGTTCCCGATTTCACCCTTTAAAACGCTTTCGGGCATTTCCCTAAGTTTTGCGGTTCACTCGTTTGGGACTCACTGACACCTTCTCTAGCTTCCCTGCTCACTTTTTTCGTACTGTTGAGAAAATTCGAACCCTTTCCTTAACTATGCCGGTTACTGACTTCACCGCTTCAGACCCTTGTCCCCGTAATGAAAGATACCATTTCCCACCGTGGGAAATGCACGAAAATCGGACTGAACACGGGGGAGGCTCCCCCCTCGAAGGCGAGACCGTCGGCAGAACCGCCGGGTCAAACCCGGCTGAGCTACCCGGCTTACAAGTCTCAAAGTCGGTATGAGCAGTCACGTCCACCCCCATTCCCTTTTGGACCACTTCCCACGGTTCCAAATGCATGAAAATCGGCCTGTACACGGGGGAGGCACCCGCCTCGAAGACGAGACCGTCGGCAGAACCGCCGGGTCAAACCCGGCTGAGCTACCCGGCTCGGAAGCGCCAAAGTCGGGTTGAGCAGTCACATTCACTCCCATCCCCTTTTGGGCAACTTCCCACGGTTGGAAATGCATGGAAATCGGACTGAACACGGGGGAGGCTCCCCCCTCGAAGGCGAGACCGTCGGCAGAACCGCCGGATCAAACCCGGCTGAGCTACCCGGCTTACAAGTCTCAAAGTCGGTATGAGCAGACACGTCCACCCCCATTCCCTTTTGGACCACTTCCCACGGTTCGAAATGCATGAAAATCGGCCTGTATACGGGGGAGGCACCCGCCTCGAAGACGAGACCGTCGGCAGAACCGCCGGGTCAAACCCGGCTGAGCTACCCGGCTCGGAAGCGCCAAAGTCGGGTTGAGCAGTCACATTCACTCCCATCCCCTTTTGGGCAACTTCCCACGGTTGGAAATGCATGGAAATCGGACTGAACACGGGGGAGGCTCCCCCCTCGAAGGCGAGACCGTCGGCAGAACCGCCGGATCAAACCCGGCTGAGCTACCCGGCTTACAAGTCTCAAAGTCGGTATGAGCAGACACGTCCACCCCCATTCCCTTTTGGACCACTTCCCACGGTTCGAAATGCATGAAAATCGGCCTGTATACGGGGGAGGCACCCGCCTCGAAGACGAGACCGTCGGCAGAACCGCCGGGTCAAACCCGGCCGGGCTACCCGGGTTAGAAGCCCTAGAGTCGGGTTGAGCAGTCACAATCACTCCCATCCCCTTTTGAACCTGTTCCCACCGTTGGAAATGCACGAAAATCGGCCTGTACACGGGGGAGGCTCCCCCCTCGAAGGCGAGACCGTCGGCAGAACCGCCGGGTCAAACCCGGCTGAGCTACCCGGCTTACAAGTCTCGAAGTCGGGTTGAGCAGTCACATTCACTCCCATCGACTTTTGGGCAACTTCCCACCGTTGCAAATGCATGAAAATCGGCCTGTACACGGGGGAGGCACCCGCCTCGAAGTCGAGACCGTCGGCAGAACCGCCGGGTCCAACCCGGCTGAGCTACCCGGCTTACAAGTCTCAAAGCCGGGTTGGGCAGTCACGTTCACCCCCATTCCCTTTTGGATCACTTCCCACGGTTCGAAATGCACGAAAACCGGCCTGTACACGGGGGAGGGTCCGCCCTCGAAGGCGAGACCGTCGGCAGAACCGCCGGGTCAAACCTGGCTGAGCTACCCGGCTTACAAGTCTCAAAGTCGGGTTGAGCAGTCACGTTCACTCCCATCGACTTTTAGACCACTTCCCACGGTTCGAAATGCACGAAAATCGGCCTGTACACGGGGGAGGCACCCGCCTCGAAGACGAGACCGTCGGCAGAACCGCCGGGTCAAACCCGGCCGAGCTACCCGGCTTAAAAGTCTCAAAGTCGGTATGAGCAGTCACATTCACCCCCATTCCCTTTTGGACCACTTCCCACGGTTGGAAATGCATGAAAATCGGCCTGGACACGGGGGAGGCTCCCCCCTCGATGACGAGACCGTCGGCAGAACCGCCGGAACAAACCCGGCTGAGCTACCCGGCTTACAAGTCTCAAAGTCGGTATGAGCAGACACGTCCACCCCCATTCCCTTTTGGACCACTTCCCACCGTTGGAAATGCACGAAAATCGGCCTGTACACGGGGGAGGCACCGGCCTCGAAGACGAGACCGTCGGCAGAACCGCCGGGTCAAACCCGGCTGAGCTACCCGGCTTACAAGTCTCAAAGTCGGGTTGAGCAGTCACATTCACTCCCATCGACTTTTGGGCAACTTCCCACGGTTCGAAATGCACAAGATTCGGCCTGAACACGGGGGACGCTCCCCCCTCGAAGGCGAGACCGTCGGCAGACCCGCCGGGTCAAACCCGGCTGAGCTACCCGGCTCGGAAGCGCCAAAGTCGGTATGAGCAGTCACGTTCACTCCCATCCCCTTTTGGACCGCTTCCCACGGTACGAAATGCATGAAAATCGGCCTGTACACGGGGGAGGCACCCGCCTCGAAGACGAGACCGTCGGCAGAACCGCCGGGTCAAACCCGGCTGAGCTACCCGGCTTACAAGTCTCAAAGTCGGGTTGAGCAGTCACATTCACTCCCATCGACTTTTGGGCAACTTCCCACGGTTCGAAATGCACAAAATTCGGCCTGAACACGGGGGACGCTCCCCCCTCGAAGGCGAGACCGTCGGCAGAACCGCCGGGTCAAACCCGGCTGAGCTACCCGGCTTAAAAGTCTCAAAGTCGGTATGAGCAGTCACATTCACCCCCATTCCCTTTTGGACCACTTCCCACGGTTGGAAATGCATGAAAATCGGCCTGGACACGGGGGAGGCTCCCCCCTCGATGACGAGACCGTCGGCAGAACCGCCGGAACAAACCCGGCTGAGCTACCCGGCTTACAAGTCTCAAAGTCGGTATGAGCAGACACGTCCACCCCCATTCCCTTTTGGACCACTTCCCACCGTTGGAAATGCACGAAAATCGGCCTGTACACGGGGGAGGCACCGGCCTCGAAGACGAGACCGTCGGCAGAACCGCCGGATCAAACCCGGCCGAGCTACCCGGGTTAGAAGCCTCAGAGTCGGGTTGAGCAGTCACGTCCACCCCCATTCCCTTTTGGACCACTTCCCACGGTTCGAAATGCACGAAAATCGGCCTGTACACGGGGGAGGGAGCCGCCTCGAAGACGAGACCGTCGGCAGAACCGCCGGTTCAAACCCGGCTGAGCTACCAGGCTCGGAAGCGCCAAAGTCGGGTTGAGCAGTCACATTCACTCCCATCCCCTTTTGGGCAACTTCCCACCGTTGCAAATGCATGAAAATCGGCCTGTACACGGGGGAGGGAGCCGCCTCGAAGACGAGACCGTCGGCAGAACCGCCGGATCAAACCCGGCTGAGCTACCAGGCTCGGAAGCGCCAAAGTCGGTATGAGCAGTCACATTCACTCCCATCCCCTTTTGGGCCACTTCCCACGGTTCGAAATGCACGAAAATCGGACTGAACACGGGGGAGGCTCCCCCCTCCAAAACGAGACCATCGGCAGAATCGACGGGTCAAACCCGGCCGAGCTACCCGGGTTAGAAGCCTCAAAGTCGGGTTGAGCAGTCACGTCCACCCCCATCCCCTTTTGGACCACTTCCCACGGTTCGAAATGCACGAAAATCGGCCTGTACACGGGGGAGGCACCCGCCTCGAAGACGAGACCGTCGGCAGACCCGCCGGATCAAACCCGGCCGAGCTACACGGCTTACAAGTCTCAATGTCGGTATGAGCAGTCACGTCCACCCCTATTCCCTTTTGGACCACTTCCCACGGTACGAAATGCATGAAAATCGGCCTGTACACGGGGGAGGCACCCGCCTCGAAGACGAGACCGTCGGCAGAACCGCCGGGTCAAACCCGGCCGAGCTACCCGGCTCGGAAGCGCCAAAGTCGGGTTGAGCAGTCACATTCACTCCCATCGACTTTTGGGCAACTTCCCACGGTTCGAAATGCACAAAATTCGGCCTGAACACGGGGGACGCTCCCCCCTCGAAGGCGAGACCGTCGGCAGAACCGCCGGGTCAAACCCGGCTGAGCTACCCGGGTCGGAAGCGCCAAGGTCGGTATGAGCAGTCACATTCACTCCCATCCCCTTTTGGACCGCTTCCCACGGTTTGAAATGCACGAAAATCGGCCTGTACACGGGGGAGGCTCCGCCCTCGAAGGCGAGACCGACGGCAGAACCGCCGGGTCAAACCCGGCCGGGCTACCCGGGTTAGAAGCCTCAGAGTCGGGTTGAGCAGTCACATTCACCCCCATCCCCTTTTGAACCTCTTCCCACCGTTGGAAATGCACGAAAATCGGCCTGTACACGGGGGAGGCGCCCCTCTCGAAGGCGAGACCGACGGCAGAACCGCCGGGTCAAACCCGGCCGAGCTACCCGGGTTAGAAGCCTCAGAGTCGGGTTGAGCAGTCACATTCACCCCCATCCCCTTATGAACCTCTTCCCACCGTTGGAAATGCACGAAAATCGGCCTGTACACGGGGGAGGCCCCCCTCTCGAAGACGAGACCGTCGGCAGACCCGCCGGATCAAACCCGGCCGAGCTACACGGCTTACAAGTCTCGATGTCGGTATGAGCAGTCACGTCCACCCCCATTCCCTTTTGGACCACTTCCCACGGTACGAAATGCATGAAAATCGGCCTGTACACGGGGGAGGCACCCGCCTCGAAGACGAGACCGTCGGCAGAACCGCCGGGTCAAACCCGGCTGAGCTACCCGGCTCGGAAGCGCCAAAGTCGGGTTGAGCAGTCACATTCACTCCCATCCCCTTTTGGGCCACTTCCCACGGTTCGAAATGCATGAAAATCGGCCTGTACACGGGGGACGCTCCCCCCTCGAAGGCGAGGCCGTCGGCAGAACCGCCGGGTCAAACCCGGCTGAGCTACCCGGGTTAGATGCCTCAAAGTCGGGTTGAGCAGTCACATTCACCCCCATCCCCTTTCGGCCCCCTTCCCACGGTTGGAAATGCATGAAAATCGGCCTGTACACGGTGGGCGCTCCCCCCTCGAAGGTGAGACCTTCGGCAGAACCGCCGGGTCAAATCCTGCCGAGCTACCCGCGTTAGAGGTCTCAATGTCGGCTTCAGCAGTCACATTCAATCCCATTCCCGTTTGGACCTCTTCCCGCCGATGGAAATGCACAAAATTCGGCCTGAACACGCGGGACGCTCCCCCCTCGAAGGCGAGACCGTCGCCAGAACCGCCGGGTCAAATCCGGCCGAGCTACCCGCGTTAGAGGTCTCAATGTCGGCTTCAGCAGTCACATTCAATCCCATTCCCTTTTGGAACACTTCCCGCCGTTAACAATGCACGATATTCGGCCTGAACACGCGGGACGCTCCCCCCTCGAAGGTGAGACCTTCGGCAGAACCGCCGGGTCAAATCCTGCCGAGCTACCCGCGTTAGAGGTCTCAATGTCGGCTTCAGCAGTCACATTCAATCCCATTCCCGTTTGGACCTCTTCCCGCCGATGGAAATGCACAAAATTCGGCCTGAACACGCGGGGCGCTCCCCCCTCGAAGGCGAGACCGTCGCCAGAACCGCCGGGTCAAATCCGGCTGAGCTACCCGCGTTACAGGTCTCAAAGTCGGCTTCAGCAGTCACATTCAATCCCATTCCCTTTTGGAACACTTCCCGCCGTTAACAATGCACGATATTCGGACTGAACACGGGGGCCGGTCCGCCCTCGAAGTCAACACCGTCCGCAGAACCGCCGGGGCAAATCCGGCTGAGCTACCCCGCCCCCGAACACTCAAAGTCCCTCTGAAGCCTTGCATTCGCCTCCTTGGAAAATTGACGTCAAACATTACCAAAATCGGGGGCACGAGCACTAAAGCTAAGTCTCACCCTTTCCCTATCCCTAACCAGGAACCGAACGCCCACCCTCAGCCTCACACCAACGCCGGTGCCACTCCAGACAGACACACCCTTCAAAACCACACCCATCCGGCCATGCAACTCAAAAAGGGTCCAAATTCAGAAACACCCCCTTCAAAAGGCACTCCATCCTCGGCCACACCACCGGGACATGCTCCCCTCGGCGATAATTAAGCCCCCACCACTATTTGAAGCCAACCGCAGCCGCAACTCGAACGGAGAAATCAGTAACCAATTCAAAAATGCGCTTGGTTACTGATTTCTACTGAGACGAAAAAATTCTAAGTGTCGGTGGTTACTGATTTATACCAACCCGAAAATATTCTAAGTGTCGGTGGTTACTGATTTATACCAACCCGAAAAAATTCTAAGTGTCAGTGGTTACTGATTTATACCAACTCGAAAAAATTCTAAGTGTCAGTGGTTACTGATTTATACCAACTCGAAAATATTCTAAGTGTCGGTGGTTACTGATTTATACCAACCCGAAAATATTCTAAGTGTCAGTGGTTACTGATTTATACCAAGTCGAAAATATTCTAAGTGTCAGTGGTTACTGATTTATACCAACTCGAAAAAATTCTAAGTGTCAGTGGTTACTGATTTATACCAACTCGAAAATATTCTAAGTGTCGGTGGTTACTGATTTATACCAACCCGAAAATATTCTAAGTGTCAGTGGTTACTGATTTATACCAACTCGAAAAAATTCTAAGTGTCAGTGGTTACTGATTTATACCAACTCGAAAATATTCTAAGTGTCGGTGGTTACTGATTTATACCAACCCGAAAATATTCTAAGTGTCAGTGGTTACTGATTTGTACCGACCCGAAAAAATTCTAAGTGTCAGTGGTTACTGATTTATACCAACCCGAAAATATTCTAAGTGTCGGTGGTTACTGATTTATACCAACCCGAAAATATTCTAAGTGTCAGTGGTTACTGATTTATACCAACTCGAAAAAATTCTAAGTGTCAGTGGTTACTGATTTATACCAACTCGAAAATATTCT
>NW_027310866.1:20000-22500 GCF_047496795.1 Chiloscyllium punctatum | reverse complement strand
CGATGGTGTCGACGAGTGGCCGCCCCTGCCGCCTCCAGCGCCGCCGCGTCCACGCGCGGGGACGTGCTCGGCGCAATTCCACGGGACCGGAGACCCTCCCCCGTCCACGGCGGGAGGCGAAACTCGGAAGTGCCGGCTGCTTACTCGAGCGGAAGGGTCAGCCTGATTCCTGCCTTGCCGGAGGCCCGGTCGCGGGGGTGACGACCCGCCGCCCGGGACGTGCGAGGCACCAGCAGACAGAGACTGCCCGACGGTCAGAGAGAGGGAGAGAGGAGTGCCGAGGCTCAAGTGGCGAACGGTCGCGCAGGCACGCCACGCACATCGATCGCCAGCCGCGGAACGGCACGGCCTTCAGTGGGGCCGGCGGGCGACGCCGCTCCTGAACCCAGCGGCCCCGAGCCGGACGAGTTGAGGAAGGCACGCCGACGGTGACAGGGTACGGAAGACACAGCGGTGGCCTTCTGGCGACTTGGCCCCCGACAGCCCGACGTTCCGCCGTCCTCCCGATGGCCAGGAGGACCGTGCGGGGGTCGGCCGACGGCGTGGTAGGTGTGCCTGCACGGTGACGGAGCACACACCACGCCCGCCAACCCCTCCGTACCTCCCGAGACCGGTGGCAGGACGGAGCGGAAAACGTGCGGACTGAACGGGAGAGCCAAGAGCCAGCGATCCACGCGCGTGCGACCGTCCAAGTCACAGCGTTCGACGAAAACCTCCTCCCTCGGCCAGGCACTCGGCGCCAGCAGGGGAGACAGGATCAGACGCCCCGCCGGCCACTTAAGGCCGAGGACGAACCACGAGACGGGCGGCTGCAGCAGCGGGCGGCCTGCAGCTCCCAGCACTCTCAATCGATCAACCATCGAGTCGGGTCAGCGTGTCAAACCGGCGAGCTCCACGGTCAGGCCGGCGGCGCACCAGCACCGGACCTCCGCGGCTCCCTTCACTCTTTCCACTGCCAGCCAACCGAGAGACGGACCCAATGCGGACGTGCAGAGCTTAGGCAGACCCCCCACTGGAGGCTCAACACTTCGTGGCAGCTCCGTGTCCCAGAGACCAGGAGGGTTGGCACACACACACAGTGTGAACCACCGACAGCCATTCTGGGACCGGTGACAGCCGTGCTGGCCCCACTGCCACGACACAGACGGACGCCAGGCCGCGCTCCCCGGCGGGGGGATGGCGTCGAGCCTGACGAACGGAATGTGCAGGGTGGGGGGGAAAGGCCAAGCGCTCCGACGCCGGAGGGCTCCGGAGTCTGAACTTAGGGGGACAAAGAGGACGGGTCCTCTGCGACACCCCAGCCGCGCTCTCGCCAGCCAAGGCGAGTGCGATTGATTGCCAAACGACCCTCAGACAGGCGTGGCCCCGGGAAGAACCCGGGGCCGCAAAGTGCGTTCAAAGTGTCGATGATCAATGTGTCCTGCAATTCACATTAATTCTCGCAGCTAGCTGCGTTCGTCATCGACGCACGAGCCGAGTGATCCACCGTCAAGAGTTGTCTGAGTTTGTTTTAGGTCTCTCCCTCGCCAGAGGAAAGCGACCCGGACCGCACATACGCTCCCCACCTTGAGCTACAGCCACCTGCACGCCGGCGTGCGGGCGGAGCAGGGTGGCGTGAAGCGATGGGGAGCACCATCCTGGTGCGGCCCGCAGAAACATACGTCTATTGGGGGGAGGAGGACAGGGCGCCCAAGAGGCGATGCGTGCCCCAACGCACCGCAGCGACGGAGGCAGGATCACCGCCACCATGTCGCCCGCCTAGTATCACGAGGCGTGCAGCAGCTTTGCCCTAGGAAAAGCAGAGGCGGGAACGGGCACCGGCCATCGGTTCGGCAGCGTCACTGACGCGTGCACGTGGCGGCGTGTCGGCGAGCGGACTTCCTGCGAGGAGGCGGGGGCGGCACTCGCCCGAGCAGACGCCCGCCCGGCCCAGCCACCGCCGAGGTGGACTGGGAGTCGCGGCAACGGCTCGTCATACTCGTTCCCACACTCACAGCGCAGCTTGCCCGCAAGCCACCGACCACCGATCGACGCCAGGCGCCCCGACCGAGAGCGGGATCGCTCGTTCGCCCTGCTGGCAGTTCGCTGGGGATCACTACTGCACGGAGCTCGGAGACCGACGGGCGGCAACTCGAGAGTCTTTAAACCACCACCCCCATCCCGCAAGTGCAAAGAGGCTGTATACGCACAGACGGGTGAGGGGAATAGGTACCCCGTCGGGTTTGAAGGGAGCGTGACTAGATAGCAACGATGTAAACCCAGCCGATTTGGGAGCGAAAGACCGGCGCCTGCATCACCGGCTTCGTTTCCCGTGGCTGGAGAGTACACCGAAACCCTCCGTCTGTCGCGAGCTCCCGACGACGCGGTGCCGCCAAGCAGCAGGGCCGGACCTGGTGTGGCTCCCCTCGTCGATCACAGACCGGTCGGCACTACTGACGAGACGGTGGAACGGGCTTCGCCCCTTGTGACGAAGGGTGATGCGAACCCGCCCGCCCGCGTG
>NW_027310866.1:5000-15000 GCF_047496795.1 Chiloscyllium punctatum | reverse complement strand
TTGGAATCCTGGGTGACGAGCACCGCAGGGCGGCAGAGCCATCGCACTTAGCCGGGTGGCAGAGGAGGACCAGACTATTCACATATAGCGGCCCAACGACTCCCAGAGCCGGTCGTGCGGCGCGCGAGGTCTGCTCTCTTCACAAGAGGCTTTATTAGGGAGTGCTAAGGCAAGGTTCTGTGCCCTCCACCCTCATCGCAACACCCATGGGAGCCTCCGGTCGTCAATAGACCGCCGCACCGGCCTCTGACTGACTCTCAGAATGGACGGAAAGAGCCGGGTAAGCCTTTCAAAAGATTCGACCACGTGCCGAAAACTTTAGACTTCCGTGAGCTCTCCGGCTTGCACCGAGACCCGAAGTCGACGTGCTAAGCACCACGGGACCCCTTTCGCCTGCAGGTCCCGAGCCGCCTTTATTTGCTGTTACGAGCATCGTGTGCCCCATACCTGCGTGACAAGCACCGCAGGGCGGCAGAGCCATCGCACTTAGCCGGGTGGCAGAGGAGGACCAGACTATTCACAGATAGCGGCCCAACGACTCCCAGAGCCGGTCGTGCGGCGCGCGAGGTCTGCTCTCTTCACAAGAGGCTTTATTAGGGAGTGCTAAGGCAAGGTTCTGTGCCCTCCACCCTCATCGCAACACCCATGGGAGCCTCCGGTCGTCAATAGACCGCCGCACCGGCCTCTGACTGACTCTCAGAATGGACGGAAAGAGCCGGGTAAGCCTTTCAAAAGATTCGACCACGTGCCGAAAACTTTAGACTTCCGTGAGCTCTCCGGCTTGCACCGAGACCCGAAGTCGACGTGCTAAGCACCACGGGACCCCTTTCGCCTGCAGGTCCCGAGCCGCCTTTATTTGCTGTTACGAGCATCGTGTGCCCCATACCTGCGTGACAAGCACCGCAGGGCGGCAGAGCCATCGCACTTGGCCGGGTGGCAGAGGAGGACCCGACTATTCACAGATAGCGGCCCAACGACTCCCAGAGCCGGTCGTGCGGTGCGCGAGGTCTGCTCTCTTCACAAGAGGCTTTATTAGGGAGTGCTAAGGCAAGGTTCTGTGCCCTCCACCCTCATCGCAACACCCATGGGAGCCTCCGGTCGTCAATAGACCGCCGCACCGGCCTCTGACTGACTCTCAGAATGGACGGAAAGAGCCGGGTAAGCCTTTCAAAAGATTCGACCACGTGCCGAAAACTTTAGACTTCCGTGAGCTCTCCGGCTTGCACCGAGACCCGAAGTCGACGTGCGAAGCACCACGGGACCCCTTTCGCCTGCAGGTCCCGAGCCGCCTTTATTTGCTGTTACGAGCATCGTGTGCCCCATACCTGCGTGACGAGCACCGCAGGGCGGCAGAGCCATCGCACTTGGCCGGGTGGCAGAGGAGGACCAGACTATTCACAGATAGCGGCCCAACGACTCCCAGAGCCGGTCGTGCGGCGCGCGAGGTCTGCTCTCTTCACAAGAGGCTTTATTAGGGAGTGCTAAGGCAAGGTTCTGTGCCCTCCACCCTCATCGCAACACCCATGGGAGCCTCCGGTCGTCAATAGACCGCCGCACCGGCCTCTGACTGACTCTCAGAATGGACGGAAAGAGCCGGGTAAGCCTTTCAAAAGATTCGACCACGTGCCGAAAACTTTAGACTTCCGTGAGCTCTCCGGCTTGCACCGAGACCCGAAGTCGACGTGCTAAGCACCACGGGACCCCTTTCGCCTGCAGGTCCCGAGCCGCCTTTATTTGCTGTTACGAGCATCGTGTGCCCCATACCTGCGTGACAAGCACCGCAGGGCGGCAGAGCCATCGCACTTGGCCGGGTGGCAGAGGAGGACCAGACTATTCACAGATAGCGGCCCAACGACTCCCAGAGCCGGTCGTGCGGCGCGCGAGGTCTGCTGTCATCACAAGAGGCTTTAGGGAGTGCTCAGGCAAGGGTCAGCCCGCAGCCTTCCTGGCAACACCCAGGGGAACCAGGCCACTCGCGTCTCTCGCCTTCATTTTCGACACGAGCGCCTGCGGAGGGCCACCACCCCCTCCGATTGTCAAGAGACCTCCGCACCGGCCTCTGACTTACTCTCAGAATGGACGGAAAGAGCCGGGTAAGCCTTTGAAAAGATTCGACCACGTGCCGAAAACTTTAGACTTCCGTGAGCTCTCCGGCTTGCACCGAGACCCGAAGTCGACGTGCTTAGCACCACGGGACCCCTTTCGCCTGCAGGTCCCGAGCCGCCTTTTATTTTTGTTACGAGTATCGTGTTCCCCAAACCTGGGTGACGAGCACCGCAGGGCGGCAGAGCCATCGCGCTTGTCCGGGTGGCAGAGGAGGACCAGACTATTCACAAATAGCGGCCCAACGACTCCCAGAGCCGGTCGTGCGGCAGGCGAGGTCTGCTCTCATCACAAGAGGCTTTAGGGAGTGCTCAGGCAACGGTCAGCCCGCAGCCTTCTTGGCAACACCCAAGGGAACCAGGCCACTCGCGTCTCTCGCCTTCATTTTGGACACGAGCGCCTGTGGAGGGACGGCCGGAGTCAACGTGGGGTTTGCCCGCCCTCCAATAGTGTCAAAAGACCGCCGCACAAGTCTCTGACTGACTCTTAGAACAGACAGAAAGAGTTTGTCAAATCTGTCAAAAAATTGACAAAGTGTCAAAAATTCGACTTCCAAGAGCTCTCCGGCATGCACTCATACCTGTCATTAAAGTGCTATGCCCGTGGAACCGTTTTTCGGATGCCTTTCAGAACGGTCCCGCGCCGCCATTTTGTTCTAAAAATCGTGTTCCCATATATCTCCGGGTACCCCGCCAACCTCACTGCGGAAAAACTACAAGTGGCACTGAATGGGTCTGAATTCCAAATTTGACTGCATCGGTCTGGAACTCGGTCCGGTCAAAACCGTTTGGATTTTTCTCGGTCCGGACTTCCGCGACAGACAAAGTTAAAGTTTTCGGGCTGCAGGCACAAAACGACAGCTGGCCATTTGCCGGGCTCAATTCACCCAATTCCTCCGGCACTTCGGAGCACATGTTCGGTGTAAGTTTGCGAATCTTTCCCGATGCTGCAGCATTTTCCTCCGCTGACACTTAGAATATTTTTCACACTTTGCTGAAAATTTTTCTAAGTGTTTTTTTCCAAGTTTTCCTGGTTACTGATTTCTTCTTTTTAAACATTTTTCTAAGTTTTTCTGGTTACTGATTTCTTCTTTTTAAACATTTTTCGCAGTTTGTCTGGTTACTGATTTCTTCTTTTTAAACATTTTTCGCCGTTTTTCTGGTTACTGATTTCTTCTTTTTAAACATTTTTCGCCGTTTTTCTGGTTACTGATTTCTTCTTTTTAAACATTTTTCTAAGTTTTTCTGGTTACTCATTTCTTCTTTTTAAACATTTTTCTAAGTTTTTCTGGTTACTGATTTCTTCTTTTTAAACATTTTTCTAAGTTTTTCTGGTTACTCATTTCTTCTTTTTAAACATTTTTCTAAGTTTTTCTGGTTACTCACTTCTTCTTTTTAAACATTTTTCTAAGTTTTTCTGGTTACTGATTTCTTCTTTTTAAACATTTTTCGCCGTTTTTCTGGTTACTGATTTCTTCTTTTTAAACATTTTTCTAAGTTTTTCTGGTTACTCATTTCTTCTTTTTAAACATTTTTCGCCGTTTTTCTGGTTACTGATTTCTTCTTTTTAAACATTTTTCTAAGTTTTTCTGGTTACTGATTTCTTCTTTTTAAACATTTTTCTAAGTTTTCCTGGTTACTCATTTCTTCTTTTTAAACATTTTTCTAAGTTTTCCTGGTTACTCATTTCTTCTTTTTAAACATTTTTCTAAGTTTTCCTGGTTACTGATTTCTTCTTTTTAAACATTTTTCGCAGTTTTTCTGGTTACTGATTTCTTCTTTTTAAACATTTTTCTAAGTTTTTCTGGTTACTGATTTCTTCTTTTTAAACATTTTTCTAAGTTTTTCTGGTTACTCACTTCTTCTTTTTAAACATTTTTCTAAGTTTTTCTGGTTACTCACTTCTTCTTTTGAAACATTTTTCTAAGTTTTTCTGGTTACTGATTTCTTCTTTTTAAACATTTTTCTAAGTTTTTCTGGTTACTGATTTCTTCTTTTTAAACATTTTTCGCAGTTTGTCTGGTTACTGATTTCTTCTTTTTAAACATTTTTCGCCGTTTTTCTGGTTACTGATTTCTTCTTTTTAAACATTTTTCTAAGTTTTTCTGGTTACTCACTTCTTCTTTTTAAACATTTTTCTAAGTTTTTCTGGTTACTGATTTCTTCTTTTTAAACATTTTTCGCAGTTTTTCTGGTTACTGATTTCTTCTTTTTAAACATTTTTCTAAGTTTTCCTGGTTACTGATTTCTTCTTTTTAAACATTTTTCGCAGTTTTTCTGGTTACTGATTTCTTCTTTTTAAACATTTTTCTAAGTTTTTCTGGTTACTCACTTCTTCTTTTTAAACATTTTTCTAAGTTTTCCTGGTTACTGATTTCTTCTTTTTAAACATTTTTCGCAGTTTGTCTGGTTACTGATTTCTTCTTTTTAAACATTTTTCGCAGTTTTTCTGGTTACTGATTTCTTCTTTTTAAACATTTTTCTAAGTTTTTCTGGTTACTCACTTCTTCTTTTATAACATTTTTCTAAGTTTTCCTGGTTACTGATTTCTTCTTTTTAAACATTTTTCTAAGTTTTCCTGGTTACTGATTTCTTCTTTTTAAACATTTTTCTAAGTTTTCCTGGTTACTGATTTCTTCTTTTTAAACATTTTTCTAAGTTTTTCTGGTTACTCATTTCTTCTTTTTAAACATTTTTCGCAGTTTTTCTGGTTACTGATTTCTTCTTTTTAAACATTTTCCTAAGTTTTCCTGGTTACTGATTTCTTCTTTTTAAACATTTTTCTAAGTTTTCCTGGTTACTCATTTCTTCTTTTTGATCATTTTTCTAAGTTTTCCTGGTTACTGATTTCTTCGTTTTGAACATTTTTCTAAGTTTTCCTGGTTACTCACTTCTTCTTTTCAAACATTTTTCATCGTTTTTCTGTTTACTCATTTAGCACTTTCAGGCACTTTCCGATCATTTCCTCGTTCCCGATTTCACCCTTTAAAACGCTTTCGGGCATTTCCCTAAGTTTTGCGGTTCACTCGTTTGGGACTCACTGACACCTTCTCTAGCTTCCCTGCTCACTTTTTTCGTACTGTTGAGAAAATTCGAACCCTTTCCTTAACTATGCCGGTTACTGACTTCACCGCTTCAGACCCTTGTCCCCGTAATGAAAGATACCATTTCCCACCGTGGGAAATGCACGAAAATCGGACTGAACACGGGGGAGGCTCCCCCCTCGAAGGCGAGACCGTCGGCAGAACCGCCGGGTCAAACCCGGCTGAGCTACCCGGCTTACAAGTCTCAAAGTCGGTATGAGCAGTCACGTCCACCCCCATTCCCTTTTGGACCACTTCCCACGGTTCCAAATGCATGAAAATCGGCCTGTACACGGGGGAGGCACCCGCCTCGAAGACGAGACCGTCGGCAGAACCGCCGGGTCAAACCCGGCTGAGCTACCCGGCTCGGAAGCGCCAAAGTCGGGTTGAGCAGTCACATTCACTCCCATCCCCTTTTGGGCAACTTCCCACGGTTGGAAATGCATGGAAATCGGACTGAACACGGGGGAGGCTCCCCCCTCGAAGGCGAGACCGTCGGCAGAACCGCCGGATCAAACCCGGCTGAGCTACCCGGCTTACAAGTCTCAAAGTCGGTATGAGCAGACACGTCCACCCCCATTCCCTTTTGGACCACTTCCCACGGTTCGAAATGCATGAAAATCGGCCTGTATACGGGGGAGGCACCCGCCTCGAAGACGAGACCGTCGGCAGAACCGCCGGGTCAAACCCGGCTGAGCTACCCGGCTCGGAAGCGCCAAAGTCGGGTTGAGCAGTCACATTCACTCCCATCCCCTTTTGGGCAACTTCCCACGGTTGGAAATGCATGGAAATCGGACTGAACACGGGGGAGGCTCCCCCCTCGAAGGCGAGACCGTCGGCAGAACCGCCGGATCAAACCCGGCTGAGCTACCCGGCTTACAAGTCTCAAAGTCGGTATGAGCAGACACGTCCACCCCCATTCCCTTTTGGACCACTTCCCACGGTTCGAAATGCATGAAAATCGGCCTGTATACGGGGGAGGCACCCGCCTCGAAGACGAGACCGTCGGCAGAACCGCCGGGTCAAACCCGGCCGGGCTACCCGGGTTAGAAGCCCTAGAGTCGGGTTGAGCAGTCACAATCACTCCCATCCCCTTTTGAACCTGTTCCCACCGTTGGAAATGCACGAAAATCGGCCTGTACACGGGGGAGGCTCCCCCCTCGAAGGCGAGACCGTCGGCAGAACCGCCGGGTCAAACCCGGCTGAGCTACCCGGCTTACAAGTCTCGAAGTCGGGTTGAGCAGTCACATTCACTCCCATCGACTTTTGGGCAACTTCCCACCGTTGCAAATGCATGAAAATCGGCCTGTACACGGGGGAGGCACCCGCCTCGAAGTCGAGACCGTCGGCAGAACCGCCGGGTCCAACCCGGCTGAGCTACCCGGCTTACAAGTCTCAAAGCCGGGTTGGGCAGTCACGTTCACCCCCATTCCCTTTTGGATCACTTCCCACGGTTCGAAATGCACGAAAACCGGCCTGTACACGGGGGAGGGTCCGCCCTCGAAGGCGAGACCGTCGGCAGAACCGCCGGGTCAAACCTGGCTGAGCTACCCGGCTTACAAGTCTCAAAGTCGGGTTGAGCAGTCACGTTCACTCCCATCGACTTTTAGACCACTTCCCACGGTTCGAAATGCACGAAAATCGGCCTGTACACGGGGGAGGCACCCGCCTCGAAGACGAGACCGTCGGCAGAACCGCCGGGTCAAACCCGGCCGAGCTACCCGGCTTAAAAGTCTCAAAGTCGGTATGAGCAGTCACATTCACCCCCATTCCCTTTTGGACCACTTCCCACGGTTGGAAATGCATGAAAATCGGCCTGGACACGGGGGAGGCTCCCCCCTCGATGACGAGACCGTCGGCAGAACCGCCGGAACAAACCCGGCTGAGCTACCCGGCTTACAAGTCTCAAAGTCGGTATGAGCAGACACGTCCACCCCCATTCCCTTTTGGACCACTTCCCACCGTTGGAAATGCACGAAAATCGGCCTGTACACGGGGGAGGCACCGGCCTCGAAGACGAGACCGTCGGCAGAACCGCCGGGTCAAACCCGGCTGAGCTACCCGGCTTACAAGTCTCAAAGTCGGGTTGAGCAGTCACATTCACTCCCATCGACTTTTGGGCAACTTCCCACGGTTCGAAATGCACAAGATTCGGCCTGAACACGGGGGACGCTCCCCCCTCGAAGGCGAGACCGTCGGCAGACCCGCCGGGTCAAACCCGGCTGAGCTACCCGGCTCGGAAGCGCCAAAGTCGGTATGAGCAGTCACGTTCACTCCCATCCCCTTTTGGACCGCTTCCCACGGTACGAAATGCATGAAAATCGGCCTGTACACGGGGGAGGCACCCGCCTCGAAGACGAGACCGTCGGCAGAACCGCCGGGTCAAACCCGGCTGAGCTACCCGGCTTACAAGTCTCAAAGTCGGGTTGAGCAGTCACATTCACTCCCATCGACTTTTGGGCAACTTCCCACGGTTCGAAATGCACAAAATTCGGCCTGAACACGGGGGACGCTCCCCCCTCGAAGGCGAGACCGTCGGCAGAACCGCCGGGTCAAACCCGGCTGAGCTACCCGGCTTAAAAGTCTCAAAGTCGGTATGAGCAGTCACATTCACCCCCATTCCCTTTTGGACCACTTCCCACGGTTGGAAATGCATGAAAATCGGCCTGGACACGGGGGAGGCTCCCCCCTCGATGACGAGACCGTCGGCAGAACCGCCGGAACAAACCCGGCTGAGCTACCCGGCTTACAAGTCTCAAAGTCGGTATGAGCAGACACGTCCACCCCCATTCCCTTTTGGACCACTTCCCACCGTTGGAAATGCACGAAAATCGGCCTGTACACGGGGGAGGCACCGGCCTCGAAGACGAGACCGTCGGCAGAACCGCCGGATCAAACCCGGCCGAGCTACCCGGGTTAGAAGCCTCAGAGTCGGGTTGAGCAGTCACGTCCACCCCCATTCCCTTTTGGACCACTTCCCACGGTTCGAAATGCACGAAAATCGGCCTGTACACGGGGGAGGGAGCCGCCTCGAAGACGAGACCGTCGGCAGAACCGCCGGTTCAAACCCGGCTGAGCTACCAGGCTCGGAAGCGCCAAAGTCGGGTTGAGCAGTCACATTCACTCCCATCCCCTTTTGGGCAACTTCCCACCGTTGCAAATGCATGAAAATCGGCCTGTACACGGGGGAGGGAGCCGCCTCGAAGACGAGACCGTCGGCAGAACCGCCGGATCAAACCCGGCTGAGCTACCAGGCTCGGAAGCGCCAAAGTCGGTATGAGCAGTCACATTCACTCCCATCCCCTTTTGGGCCACTTCCCACGGTTCGAAATGCACGAAAATCGGACTGAACACGGGGGAGGCTCCCCCCTCCAAAACGAGACCATCGGCAGAATCGACGGGTCAAACCCGGCCGAGCTACCCGGGTTAGAAGCCTCAAAGTCGGGTTGAGCAGTCACGTCCACCCCCATCCCCTTTTGGACCACTTCCCACGGTTCGAAATGCACGAAAATCGGCCTGTACACGGGGGAGGCACCCGCCTCGAAGACGAGACCGTCGGCAGACCCGCCGGATCAAACCCGGCCGAGCTACACGGCTTACAAGTCTCAATGTCGGTATGAGCAGTCACGTCCACCCCTATTCCCTTTTGGACCACTTCCCACGGTACGAAATGCATGAAAATCGGCCTGTACACGGGGGAGGCACCCGCCTCGAAGACGAGACCGTCGGCAGAACCGCCGGGTCAAACCCGGCCGAGCTACCCGGCTCGGAAGCGCCAAAGTCGGGTTGAGCAGTCACATTCACTCCCATCGACTTTTGGGCAACTTCCCACGGTTCGAAATGCACAAAATTCGGCCTGAACACGGGGGACGCTCCCCCCTCGAAGGCGAGACCGTCGGCAGAACCGCCGGGTCAAACCCGGCTGAGCTACCCGGGTCGGAAGCGCCAAGGTCGGTATGAGCAGTCACATTCACTCCCATCCCCTTTTGGACCGCTTCCCACGGTTTGAAATGCACGAAAATCGGCCTGTACACGGGGGAGGCTCCGCCCTCGAAGGCGAGACCGACGGCAGAACCGCCGGGTCAAACCCGGCCGGGCTACCCGGGTTAGAAGCCTCAGAGTCGGGTTGAGCAGTCACATTCACCCCCATCCCCTTTTGAACCTCTTCCCACCGTTGGAAATGCACGAAAATCGGCCTGTACACGGGGGAGGCGCCCCTCTCGAAGGCGAGACCGACGGCAGAACCGCCGGGTCAAACCCGGCCGAGCTACCCGGGTTAGAAGCCTCAGAGTCGGGTTGAGCAGTCACATTCACCCCCATCCCCTTATGAACCTCTTCCCACCGTTGGAAATGCACGAAAATCGGCCTGTACACGGGGGAGGCCCCCCTCTCGAAGACGAGACCGTCGGCAGACCCGCCGGATCAAACCCGGCCGAGCTACACGGCTTACAAGTCTCGATGTCGGTATGAGCAGTCACGTCCACCCCCATTCCCTTTTGGACCACTTCCCACGGTACGAAATGCATGAAAATCGGCCTGTACACGGGGGAGGCACCCGCCTCGAAGACGAGACCGTCGGCAGAACCGCCGGGTCAAACCCGGCTGAGCTACCCGGCTCGGAAGCGCCAAAGTCGGGTTGAGCAGTCACATTCACTCCCATCCCCTTTTGGGCCACTTCCCACGGTTCGAAATGCATGAAAATCGGCCTGTACACGGGGGACGCTCCCCCCTCGAAGGCGAGGCCGTCGGCAGAACCGCCGGGTCAAACCCGGCTGAGCTACCCGGGTTAGATGCCTCAAAGTCGGGTTGAGCAGT
>NW_027310865.1:17500-42515 GCF_047496795.1 Chiloscyllium punctatum | reverse complement strand
AGCTCAATCTCACACACACACACAACAGCTCAATCTCACACACACACACCACAGCTCAATCTCACACACACACACCACAGCTCAATCTCACACACACACACCACAGCTCAATCTCACACACACACACCACAGCTCAATCTCACACACACACACCACAGCTCAATCTCACACACACACACCACAGCTCAATCTCACACACACACACCACAGCTCAATCTCACACACACACACACACACGAACAGCTCAATCTCACACACACACACCACAGCTCAATCTCACACACACACCACAGCTCAATCTCACACACACACACCACAGCTCAATCTCACACACACACACCACAGCTCAATCTCACACACACACACACACGAACAGCTCAATCTCACACACACACACCACAGCTCAATCTCACACACACACACCACAGCTCAATCTCACACACACACACCACAGCTCAATCTCACACACACACACCACAGTTCAATCTCACACACACACACCACAGTTCAATCTCACACACACACACCACAGCTCAATCGCACACACACACACCACAGCTCAATCTCACACACACACACCACAGCTCAATCTCACACACACACACCACAGCTCAATCTCACACACACACACCACAGCTCAATCTCACACACACACACACCACAGCTCAATCTCACACACACACACCACAGCTCAATCTCACACACACACACCACAGCTCAATCTCACACACACACACCCACAGCTCAATCTCACACACACACACACACACACACACACAGCTCAATCACACACACACACCAACACACACACACCCACAGCTCAATCTCTCTCACACACACCACAGCTCAATCTCACACACACACCACAGCTCAATCTCACACACACACCAACAGCTCAATCTCACACACACACACACACAGCTCAATCTCACACACACACACACCACACCAACAGCTCAATCTCTCACACACACACAGCTCAATCTCACAACACACAGCTCAATCTCACTCTCACACACACACACAGCTCAATCTCACACACACACACAGCTCAACTCTCTCACACACACACCACAGCTCAATCTCACACACACACACACAGCTCAATCTCTCACACACACACACCAACAGCTCAATCTCACACACACACACCACAGCTCAATCTCACACACACACCACAGCTCAATCTCACACACACACAACAGCTCAATCTCACACACACACACACAGCTCAATCTCACACACACACACAACAGCTCAATCTCACACACACACACACAGCTCAATCTCACACACACACACAACAGCTCAATCTCACACACACACACCAACAGCTCAATCTCACACACACACCACAGCTCAATCTCACACACACACAACAGCTCAATCTCACACACACACACACACAGCTCAATCTCACACACACACACAACAGCTCAATCTCACACACCCACACACAGCTCAACTCTCTCACACACACACCAACAGCTCAATCTCTCACACACACACCAACAGCTCAATCTCACACACACACCACAGCTCAATCTCACACACACACACACCAGCTCAATCTCACACACACACACCACAGCTCAATCTCACACACACACCACAGCTCAATCTCACACACACACACCACAGCTCAATCTCACACACACACACAGCTCAATCTCACACACACACACACCAACACACACAGCTCAATCTCACACACACAGCTCAACCTCTCTCACACACACACCACAGCATCTCACTCTCACACACACACACAACAGCTCAATCTCACACCACACACACACACAACAGCTCAATCTCTCTCACACACACACCAACAGCTCAATCTCACACACACACCACAGCTCAATCTCACACACACACACAGCTCAATCTCACACACACACCACAGCTCAATCTCACACACACACACACACACACACAGCTCAATCTCTCTCACACACACACAACAGCTCAATCTCACACACACACACACACACACACACCACAGCTCAATCTCACACCACACACACACAACAGCTCAATCTCACACACACACACCACAGCTCAATCTCACACCCACACACACCACAGCTCAATCTCTCTCACACACAACACAACAGCTCAATCTCACACACACACACACACCACAGCTCAATCTCTCTCACACACACACCACAGCTCAATCTCACACACACACCACAGCTCAATCTCACACACACACACAGCTCAATCTCACACACACACAACAGCTCAATCTCACACCACACACACACCCACAGCTCAATCTCTCTCTCACACACACACCACAGCTCAATCTCACACACACAACAGCTCAATCTCACATACACACACACACACAAACAGCTCAATCTCACACACACACACACAACAGCTCAATCTCACACACACACACACAACAGCTCAATCTCACACACACACACACAACAGCTCAATCTCACACACACACACACAACAGCTCAATCTCACACACACACACCACAGCTCAATCTCTCTCACACACACACCACAGCTCAATCTCACACACACACAGCTCAATCTCACACACACACACAACAGCTCAATCTCACACACACACACACACAACAGCTCAATCTCACACACACACACAACAGCTCAATCTCACACACACACACACACAACAGCTCAATCTCACACACACACACACAGCTCAATCTCACACACACACAACAGCTCAATCTCACACACACACACACAACAGCTCAATCTCACACACACACACACAACAGCTCAATCTCACACACACACACACAACAGCTCAATCTCACACACACACCACAGCTCAATCTCACACACACACAGCTCAATCTCACACACACACACCACAGCTCAATCTCACACACACACACACAACAGCTCAATCTCACACACACACACACACAAACAGCTCAATCTCATACACACACAAACACAACAGCTCAATCTCACACACACACACACAGCTCAATCTCACACACACACAACAGCTCAATCTCACACACACACACACAACAGCTCAATCTCACACACACACACAACAGCTCAATCTCACACACACACCACAGCTCAATCTCACACACACACAGCTCAATCTCACACACACACACCACAGCTCAATCTCACACACACACACACAACAGCTCAATCTCACACACACAAACAGCTCAATCTCACACACAACACAACAGCTCAATCTCACACACACACACAACAGCTCAATCTCACACACACACACAACAGCTCAATCTCACACACACACACAACAGCTCAATCTCACACACACACACAACAGCTCAATCTCACACACACACACACAACAGCTCAATCTCACACACACACACACACAACAGCTCAATCTCACACACACACACACAACAGCTCAATCTCACACACACACAACAGCTCAATCTCACACACACACAACAGCTCAATCTCACACACACACAACAGCTCAATCTCACACACACACACCACAGCTCAATCTCACACACACACAGCTCAATCTCACACACACACACACCACAGCTCAATCTCACACACACACACAACAGCTCAATCTCACACACACACACACAACAGCTCAATCTCACACACACACAAACAGCTCAATCTCACACACACACACAACAGCTCAATCTCACACACACACACAACAGCTCAATCTCACACACACACACACAACAGCTCAATCTCACACACACACACAACAGCTCAATCTCACACACACACACACAACAGCTCAATCTCTCACACACACACAACAGCTCAATCTCACACACACACACAACAGCTCAATCTCACACACACACACCACAGCTCAATCTCACACACACACCACAGCTCAATCTCACACACACACACACACCACAGCTCAATCTCACACACACACACACACCACAGCTCAATCTCACACACACACACACACCACAGCTCAATCTCACACACACACACACACCACAGCTCAATCTCACACACACACCACAGCTCAATCTCACACACACACCACAGCTCAATCTCACACCCACACACCACAGCTCAATCTCACCCACACACACACACACCCACAGCTCAATCTCTCTCTCACACACACACACAGCTCAATCTCACACACACACCAACAGCTCAATCTCACACACACACAGCTCAATCTCACACACACACACCACAGCTCAATCTCACACACACACCACAGCTCAATCTCACACACACACCACAGCTCAATCTCACACACACACACCACAGCTCAATCTCACACACACACACACAACAGCTCAATCTCACACACACACACACCCACAGCTCAATCTCTCTCTCACACACACACCACAGCTCAATCTCACACACACACACAACAGCTCAATCTCACACACACACACACAACAGCTCAATCTCACACACACACACCACAGCTCAATCTCTCTCACACACACACCACAGCTCAATCTCACACACACACAGCTCAATCTCACACACACACACAACAGCTCAATCTCACACACACACACACAACAGCTCAATCTCACACACACACACACAACAGCTCAATCTCACACACACACACACAACAGCTCAATCTCACACACACACACACAACAGCTCAATCTCACACACACACACACACAACAGCTCAATCTCACACACACACACACAACAGCTCAATCTCACACACACACAACAGCTCAATCTCACACACACACACACAACAGCTCAATCTCACACACACACACACAACAGCTCAATCTCACACACACACACACAACAGCTCAATCTCACACACACACACCACAGCTCAATCTCACACACACACCACAGCTCAATCTCACACACACACAGCTCAATCTCACACACACACACCACAGCTCAATCTCACACACACACACACAACAGCTCAATCTCACACACACAAACAGCTCAATCTCACACACAAACACAACAGCTCAATCTCACACACACACACAACAGCTCAATCTCACACACACACACACAACAGCTCAATCTCACACACACACACACAACAGCTCAATCTCACACACACACACAACAGCTCAATCTCACACACACACACACAACAGCTCAATCTCACACACACACACACACAACAGCTCAATCTCACACACACACACACAACAGCTCAATCTCACACACACACACAACAGCTCAATCTCACACACACACAAACAGCTCAATCTCACACACACACAACAGCTCAATCTCACACACACACACCACAGCTCAATCTCACACACACACAGCTCAATCTCACACACACACACCACAGCTCAATCTCACACACACACACACACAACAGCTCAATCTCACACACACACACACAACAGCTCAATCTCACACACACAAACAGCTCAATCTCACACACAACACAACAGCTCAATCTCACACACACACACAACAGCTCAATCTCACACACACACACACAACAGCTCAATCTCACACACACACACACAACAGCTCAATCTCACACACACACACACAACAGCTCAATCTCACACACACACACACAACAGCTCAATCTCACACACACACACACAACAGCTCAATCTCTCACACACACACAACAGCTCAATCTCACACACACACACACATCTCACACACACACAACAGCTCAATCTCACACACACACACCACAGCTCAATCTCACACACACACCACAGCTCAATCTCACACACACACACCACAGCTCAATCTCACACACACACAACAGCTCAATCTCACACACACACACAACAGCTCAATCTCACACACACACACACCACAGCTCAATCTCACACACACACACACACACCACAGCTCAATCTCACACACACACACACACCACAGCTCAATCTCACACACACACACACCACAGCTCAATCTCACACACACACACACACACAGCTCAATCTCACACACACACACACACCACAGCTCAATCTCACACACACACCACAGCTCAATCTCACACACACACACCACAGCTCAATCTCACACCCACACACACACACCACAGCTCAATCTCTCTCACACACACACACACAGCTCAATCTCACACACACACACCACAGCTCAATCTCACACACACACAGCTCAATCTCACACACACACCACAGCTCAATCTCACACACACACCAACAGCTCAATCTCACACACACACCACAGCTCAATCTCACACACACACACCACAGCTCAATCTCACACACACACACACAACAGCTCAATCTCACACACACACACACAACAGCTCAATCTCACACACACACACAACAGCTCAATCTCACACACACACACACAACAGCTCAATCTCACACACACACAACAGCTCAATCTCACACACACACACAACAGCTCAATCTCACACACACACAACAGCTCAATCTCACACACACACAACAGCTCAATCTCACACACACACAACAGCTCAATCTCACACACACACAACAGCTCAATCTCACACACACACACAACAGCTCAATCTCACACACACACACACAACAGCTCAATCTCACACACACACACACAACAGCTCAATCTCACACACACACACACAACAGCTCAATCTCACACACACAACACACAACAGCTCAATCTCACACACACACACAACAGCTCAATCTCACACACACACACACAACAGCTCAATCTCACACACACACACACACAACAGCTCAATCTCACACACACACACAACAGCTCAATCTCACACACACACACAACAGCTCATCTCACACACACACACAACAGCTCAATCTCACACACACACACACACAACAGCTCAATCTCACACACACACACAAACAGCTCAATCTCACACACACACACACACAACAGCTCAATCTCACACACACACACACACACAACAGCTCAATCTCACACACACACAACAGCTCAATCTCACACACACACACACAACAGCTCAATCTCACACACACACACAACAGCTCAATCTCACACACACACACACACAACAGCTCAATCTCACACACACACCAACAGCTCAATCTCACACACACACACACAACAGCTCAATCTCACACACACACACACACACAACAGCTCAATCTCACACACACACACACAACAGCTCAATCTCACACACACACACACAGCTCAATCTCACACACACACACAACAGCTCAATCTCACACACACACACACACAACAGCTCAATCTCACACACACACACAACAGCTCAATCTCACACACACACACACAACAGCTCAATCTCACACACACACACACAACAGCTCAATCTCACACACACACACACACAACAGCTCAATCTCACACACACACACAACAGCTCAATCTCACACACACACACAACAGCTCAATCTCACACACACACACACAACAGCTCAATCTCACACACACACACACAACAGCTCAATCTCACACACACACACACACAAACAGCTCAATCTCTCACACACACACACACAACAGCTCAATCTCACACACACACACACAACAGCTCAATCTCACACACACACACAACAGCTCAATCTCACACACACACACACAAACAGCTCAATCTCACACACACACAACAGCTCAATCTCACACACACACACAACAGCTCAATCTCACACACACACACAACAGCTCAATCTCACACACACACACAAACAGCTCAATCTCACACACACACACAAACAGCTCAATCTGACACCCACACACAAACAGCTCAATCTCACACCACACACACACCACAGCTCAATCTCTCTCTCACACACCACAGCTCAATCTCACACAACACAACAGCTCAATCTCACACACACACACAACAGCTCAATCTCACACACACAACAGCTCAATCTCACACACACACACAAACAGCTCAATCTCACACACACACACACACACAAACAGCTCAATCTCACACACACACACACAAACAGCTCAATCTCACACACACACACACACACAAACAGCTCAATCTCACACACACACACACACACAAACAGCTCAATCTCACACACACACACCACAGCTCAATCTCACACACACACACACAACAGCTCAATCTCACACACACACACACAACAGCTCAATCTCACACACACACACACAACAGCTCAATCTCACACACACACACACAACAGCTCAATCTCACACACACACAACAGCTCAATCTCACACACACAGCTCAATCTCACACACACACAACAGCTCAATCTCACACACACACAACAGCTCAATCTCACACACACACAACAGCTCAATCTCACACACACAACAGCTCAATCTCACACACACACACACAAACAGCTCAATCTCACACACACACACACAAACAGCTCAATCTCACACACACACACACAAACAGCTCAATCTCACACACACACACACAACAGCTCAATCTCACACACACACACAAACAGCTCAATCTCACACACACACACAAACAGCTCAATCTCACACACACACACACAAACAGCTCAATCTCACACACACACACACAACAGCTCAATCTCACACACACACACAACAGCTCAATCTCACACACACACACAACAGCTCAATCTCACACACACACACACACACAAACAGCTCAATCTCACACACACACAACAGCTCAATCTCACACACACACACACAACAGCTCAATCTCACACACACACAACAGCTCAATCTCACACACACACACAAACAGCTCAATCTCACACACACACACAAACAGCTCAATCTGACACCCACACACAAACAGCTCAATCTGACACCCACACACACACACCCACAGCTCAATCTCTCTCTCACACACCCACAGCTCAATCTCACACAAACACAACAGCTCAATCTCACACACACACACAACAGCTCAATCTCACACACACAACAGCTCAATCTCACACACACACACAAACAGCTCAATCTCACACACACACACACACAAACAGCTCAATCTCACACACACACACACAAACAGCTCAATCTCACACACACACACACACACACAAACAGCTCAATCTCACACACACACACACACAAACAGCTCAATCTCACACACCACACACACACAACAGCTCAATCTCACACACACACAACAGCTCAATCTCACACACACACACAGCTCAATCTCACACACACACACAACAGCTCAATCTCACACACACACAACAGCTCAATCTCACACACACACACACACAGCTCAATCTCACACACACACACAACAGCTCAATCTCACACACACACACAACAGCTCAATCTCACACACACACACAACAGCTCAATCTCACACCACACACACACACCCACAGCTCAATCTCTCTCTCACACACACCCACAGCTCAATCTCACACACACACACAAACAGCTCAATCTCACACACACACACAACAGCTCAATCTCACACACACACACACAACAGCTCAATCTCACACACACAAACAGCTCAATCTCACACACACACACACACACACACAAACAGCTCAATCTCACACACACACACACACAAACAGCTCAATCTCACACACACACACACACAACAGCTCAATCTCACACACACACACAACAGCTCAATCTCACACACACACACAACAGCTCAATCTCACACACACACACACAACAGCTCAATCTCACACACACACACACACAACAGCTCAATCTCACACACACACACAACAGCTCAATCTCACACACACACACAACAGCTCAATCTCACACACACACACACAACAGCTCAATCTCACAGACACACACCACAGCTCAATCTCTCTCTCACACACACAGCTCAATCTCACACAAACACAACAGCTCAATCTCACACACACACACACAACAGCTCAATCTCACACACACACACACAACAGCTCAATCTCACACACACAACAGCTCAATCTCACACACACAACAGCTCAATCTCACACACACACACAACAGCTCAATCTCACACACACACAACAGCTCAATCTCACACACACAAACAGCTCAATCTCACACACACACACACAACAGCTCAATCTCACACACACACACACAACAGCTCAATCTCACACACACACAAACAGCTCAATCTCACACACACACACACAAACAGCTCAATCTCACACACACACACACACCCACAGCTCAATCTCTCTCACACACACACCACAGCTCAATCTCTCTCACACACACCCACAGCTCAATCTCACACAAACACAACAGCTCAATCTCACACACACACACACACAACAGCTCAATCTCACACACACACACAAACAGCTCAATCTCACACACACACACACACAACAGCTCAATCTCACACACACACACACAACAGCTCAATCTCACACACACACAAACAGCTCAATCTCACACACACACACACAAACAGCTCAATCTCACACACACACACACCACAGCTCAATCTCACACACACACCACAGCTCAATCTCACACACACACACCACAGCTCAATCTCACACACACACACACACAGCTCAATCTCACACACACACACAACAGCTCAATCTCTCACACACACACCACAGCTCAATCTCACACACACACAGCTCAATCTCACACACACACACACACAAACAGCTCAATCTCACACACACACACACACACAAACAGCTCAATCTCACACACACACACAACAGCTCAATCTCACACACACACACAACAGCTCAATCTCACACACACACACACAACAGCTCAATCTCACACACACACACACACAACAGCTCAATCTCACACACACACACACAACAGCTCAATCTCACACACACACAAACAGCTCAATCTCACACACACACACACAAACAGCTCAATCTCACACACACACACACACCCACAGCTCAATCTCTCTCTCACACACACCCACAGCTCAATCTCTCTCTCACACACACCCACAGCTCAATCTCACACAAACACAACAGCTCAATCTCACACACACACACACACAACAGCTCAATCTCACACACACACACAAACAGCTCAATCTCACACACACACACACACAAACAGCTCAATCTCACACACACACACACACAAACAGCTCAATCTCACACACACACACACACAAACAGCTCAATCTCACACACACAAACAGCTCAATCTCACACACACACACACACAAACAAACAGCTCAATCTCACACACACACACACACAAACAGCTCAATCTCACACACACACACACAAACAGCTCAATCGCACACACACACACACACACAAACAGCTCAATCTCACACACACACACAAACAGCTCAATCTCACACACACACACCACAGCTCAATCTCACACACACACCACAGCTCAATCTCACACACACACACAACAGCTCAATCTCACACACACACACAACAGCTCAATCTCTCACACACACACCACAGCTCAATCTCACACACACACAGCTCAATCTCACACACACACACACACACAAACAGCTCAATCTCACACACACACACACACACAAACAGCTCAATCTCACACACACACACAACAGCTCAATCTCACACACACACACAACAGCTCAATCTCACACACACACACAACAGCTCAATCTCACACACACACACAAACAGCTCAATCTCACACACACACACACACACACAAACAGCTCAATCTCACACACACACACACACAAACAGCTCAATCTCACACACACACACACACAAACAGCTCAATCTCACACACACACACACACAAACAGCTCAATCTCACACACACACACACACACACAAACAGCTCAATCTCACACACACACACACACAAACAGCTCAATCTCACACACACACACACACACAACAGCTCAATCTCACACACACACACACACACAACAGCTCAATCTCACACACACACACACAAACAGCTCAATCTCACACACACACACACAAACAGCTCAATCTCACACACACACACACACACAAACAGCTCAATCTCACACACACACACAAACAGCTCAATCTCACACACACACACCACAGCTCAATCTCACACACACACCACAGCTCAATCTCACACACACACACCACAGCTCAATCTCACACACACACACCACAGCTCAATCTCACACACACACACACACCACAGCTCAATCTCACACACACACACACACCACAGCTCAATCTCACACACACACCACAGCTCAATCTCACACACACACCACAGCTCAATCTCACACACACACCACAGCTCAATCTCACACACACACCACAGCTCAATCTCTCTCACACACACACACACCACAGCTCAATCTCTCTCTCACACACACACCACAGCTCAATCTCACACACACACCACAGCTCAATCTCACACACACACCACAGCTCAATCTCACACACACACCACAGCTCAATCTCACACACACACCACAGCTCAATCTCACACACACACACCACAGCTCAATCTCACACACACACACCACAGCTCAATCTCACACACACACACCACAGCTCAATCTCACACACACACACCACAGCTCAATCTCACACACACACACCACAGCTCAATCTCACACACACACACAACAGCTCAATCTCACACACACACACACAACAGCTCAATCTCACACACACAAACAGCTCAATCTCACACACACACACAACAGCTCAATCTCACACACACACACAACAGCTCAATCTCACACACACAACAGCTCAATCTCACACACACACAACAGCTCAATCTCACACACACACAACAGCTCAATCTCACACACACACAACAGCTCAATCTCACACACACACAACAGCTCAATCTCACACACACACAACAGCTCAATCTCACACACACACACAACAGCTCAATCTCACACACACACACACAACAGCTCAATCTCACACACACACACACAAACAGCTCAATCTCACACACAAACAGCTCAATCTCACACACACACACAAACAGCTCAATCTCACACACACACACACACACAACAGCTCAATCTCACACACACACACAACAGCTCAATCTCACACACACACACAACAGCACAATCTCACACACACACACACACAAACAGCTCAATCTCACACACACACACAACAGCTCAATCTCACACACACACACACAAACAGCTCAATCTCACACACACACACACACACAAACAGCTCAATCTCACACACACACACACACAACAGCTCAATCTCACACACACACACACACAAACAGCTCAATCTCACACACACACACACAAACAGCTCAATCTCACACACACACACACACAAACAGCTCAATCTCACACACACACACACAAACAGCTCAATCTCACACACACACACAACAGCACAATCTCACACACACACACAACAGCACAATCTCACACACACACACACACAAACAGCTCAATCTCACACACACACACAACAGCTCAATCTCACACACACACACACAAACAGCTCAATCTCACACACACACACACACACAAACAGCTCAATCTCACACACACACACACACACAAACAGCTCAATCTCACACACACACACACACAAACAGCTCAATCTCACACACACACACACAAACAGCTCAATCTCACACACACACACACAAACAGCTCAATCTCACACACACACACACAAACAGCTCAATCTCACACACACACACACACACAAACAGCTCAATCTCACACACACACACAAACAGCGCAATCTCTCACACACACACACAACAGCTCAATCTCACACACACACACACAACAGCTCAATCTCACACACACACACAACAGCTCAATCTCACACACACACACAACAGCTTAATCTCACACACACACACACAACAGCTCAATCTCACACACACACACACAACAGCTCAATCTCACACACACACACACAACAGCTCAATCTCACACACACACAACAGCTCAATCTCACACACACACACAAACAGCTCAATCTGACACCCACACACACACACCCACAGCTCAATCTCTCTCTCACACACACCCACAGCTCAATCTCACACAAACACAACAGCTCAATCTCAAACACACACACACACAACAGCTCAATCTCACACACACACACACACACACACACAACAGCTCAATCTCACACACACAACAGCTCAATCTCACACACACAAACAGCTCAATGTCACACACACACACAACAGCTCAATCTCACACACACAAACAGCTCAATCTCACACACACACACAACAGCTCAATCTCACACACACACACAACAGCTCAATCTCACACACACACACAACAGCTCAATCTCACACACACACACACAACAGCTCAATCTCACACACACACAACAGCTCAATCTCACACACACCCAACAGCTCAATCTCACACACACACAACAGCTCAATCTCACACACACACACAACAGCTCAATCTCACACACACACACACAACAGCTCAATCTCACACACACACACACAAACAGCTCAATCTCACACACAAACACACAAACAGCTCAATCTCACACACACACACAAACAGCTCAATCTCACACACACACACAAACAGCTCAATCTCACACACACACACACACAACAGCTCAATCTCACACACACACACAACAGCTCAATCTCACACACACACACAACAGCACAATCTCACACACACACACACAAACAGCTCAATCTCACACACACACACAACAGCTCAATCTCACACACACACACACAAACAGCTCAATCTCACACACACACACACACAAACAGCTCAATCTCACACACACACACACACACACAAACAGCTCAATCTCACACACACACACACACAAACAGCTCAATCTCACACACACACACACAAACAGCTCAATCTCACACACACACACACAAACAGCTCAATCTCACACACACACACACAAACAGCTCAATCTCACACACACACACACAAACAGCTCAATCTCACACACACACACACAAACAGCTCAATCTCACACACACACACACACACACAAACAGCTCAATCTCACACACACACACAAACAGCGCAATCTCTCACACACACACACACAACAGCTCAATCTCACACACACACACACAACAGCTCAATCTCACACACACACACAACAGCTCAATCTCACACACACACACACAGCTTAATCTCACACACACACACACAACAGCTCAATCTCACACACACACACACAACAGCTCAATCTCACACACACACACACAACAGCTCAATCTCACACACACACAACAGCTCAATCTCACACACACACACAAACAGCTCAATCTGACACCCACACACACACACCCACAGCTCAATCTCTCTCTCACACACACCCACAGCTCAATCTCACACAAACACAACAGCTCAATCTCACACACACACACACACAACAGCTCAATCTCACACACACACACACACACACACACACAACAGCTCAATCTCACACACACACACAACAGCTCAATCTCACACACACAAACAGCTCAATGTCACACACACACACAACAGCTCAATCTCACACACACACACAACAGCTCAATCTCACACACACACACAACAGCTCAATCTCACACACACACAACAGCTCAATCTCACACACACACACACACAACAGCTCAATCTCACAGACACACACCCACAGCTCAATCTCTCTCTCACACACACAGCTCAATCTCACACAAACACAACAGCTCAATCTCACACACACACACACAACAGCTCAATCTCACACACACACACACAACAGCTCAATCTCACACACACACACACACAACAGCTCAATCTCACACACACACACAACAGCTCAATCTCACACACACAAACAGCTCAATCTCACACACACAAACAGCTCAATCTCACACACACAAACAGCTCAATCTCACACACACACACAACAGCTCAATCTCACACACACACACAACAGCTCAATCTCACACACACACACAACAGCTCAATCTCACACACACACACAACAGCTCAATCTCACACACACACACAACAGCTCAATCTCACACACACACACACACACAACAGCTCAATCTCACAGACACACACCCACAGCTCAATCTCTCTCTCACACACACAGCTCAATCTCACACAAACACAACAGCTCAATCTCACACACACACACACAACAGCTCAATCTCACACACACACACACAACAGCTCAATCTCACACACACACACACACAACAGCTCAATCTCACACACACACACACAACAGCTCAATCTCACACACACACACAACAGCTCAATCTCACACACACACACAACAGCTCAATCTCACACACACACAACAGCTCAATCTCACACACACAACAGCTCAATCTCACACACACACACACAACAGCTCAATCTCACACACACACACACAACAGCTCAATCTCACACACACACACACACACAACAGCTCAATCTCACACACACACACACAAACAGCTCAATCTCACACACACACACACACAACAGCTCAATCTCACACACACACACACACAAACAGCTCAATCTCACACACACACACACACAAACAGCTCAATCTCACACACACACACACACAAACAGCTCAATCTCACACACACACACACACAACAGCTCAATCTCACACACACACACACACAACAGCTCAATCTCACACACACACACACAAACAGCTCAATCTCACACACACACACACACACACACAAACAGCTCAATCTCACACACACACAAACAGCTCAATCTCACACACACACACACAACAGCTCAATCTCACACACACACACAAACAGCTCAATCTCACACACACACACACACAACAGCTCAATCTCACACACACACACACAAACAGCTCAATCTCACACACACACACACACACAAACAGCTCAATCTCACACACACACACACAAACAGCTCAATCTCACACACACACACACAAACAGCTCAATCTCACACACACACACAGCTCAATCTCACACACACACACACAGCTCAATCTCACACACACACAAACAGCTCAATCTCACACACACACACACACAAACAGCTCAATCTCACACACACACACAACAGCTCAATCTCTCACACACACACACACACAACAGCTCAATCTCACACACACACACAACAGCTCAATCTCACACACACAAACAGCTCAATCTCACACACACACACAACAGCTCAATCTCTCACACACACACCACAGCTCAATCTCACACACACACAGCTCAATCTCACACACACACACACACACAAACAGCTCAATCTCACACACACACACACACACAAACAGCTCAATCTCACACACACACACAACAGCTCAATCTCACACACACACACAACAGCTCAATCTCACACACACACACAACAGCTCAATCTCACACACACACACAAACAGCTCAATCTCACACACACACACACACACACAAACAGCTCAATCTCACACACACACACACACAAACAGCTCAATCTCACACACACACACACACAAACAGCTCAATCTCACACACACACACACACAAACAGCTCAATCTCACACACACACACACACACACAAACAGCTCAATCTCACACACACACACACACAAACAGCTCAATCTCACACACACACACACACACAACAGCTCAATCTCACACACACACACACACACAACAGCTCAATCTCACACACACACACACAAACAGCTCAATCTCACACACACACACACAAACAGCTCAATCTCACACACACACACACACACAAACAGCTCAATCTCACACACACACACAAACAGCTCAATCTCACACACACACACCACAGCTCAATCTCACACACACACCACAGCTCAATCTCACACACACACACCACAGCTCAATCTCACACACACACACCACAGCTCAATCTCACACACACACACACACCACAGCTCAATCTCACACACACACACACACCACAGCTCAATCTCACACACACACCACAGCTCAATCTCACACACACACCACAGCTCAATCTCACACACACACCACAGCTCAATCTCACACACACACCACAGCTCAATCTCTCTCACACACACACACACCCACAGCTCAATCTCTCTCTCACACACACACCACAGCTCAATCTCACACACACACCACAGCTCAATCTCACACACACACCACAGCTCAATCTCACACACACACCACAGCTCAATCTCACACACACACACCACAGCTCAATCTCACACACACACACCACAGCTCAATCTCACACACACACACCACAGCTCAATCTCACACACACACACCACAGCTCAATCTCACACACACACACAACAGCTCAATCTCACACACACACACACAACAGCTCAATCTCACACACACAAACAGCTCAATCTCACACACACACACAACAGCTCAATCTCACACACACACACAACAGCTCAATCTCACACACACAACAGCTCAATCTCACACACACACAACAGCTCAATCTCACACACACACAACAGCTCAATCTCACACACACACAACAGCTCAATCTCACACACACACAACAGCTCAATCTCACACACACACAACAGCTCAATCTCACACACACACACAACAGCTCAATCTCACACACACACACACAACAGCTCAATCTCACACACACACACACAAACAGCTCAATCTCACACACAAACAGCTCAATCTCACACACACACACAAACAGCTCAATCTCACACACACACACACACACAACAGCTCAATCTCACACACACACACAACAGCTCAATCTCACACACACACACAACAGCACAATCTCACACACACACACACACAAACAGCTCAATCTCACACACACACACAACAGCTCAATCTCACACACACACACACAAACAGCTCAATCTCACACACACACACACACACACAAACAGCTCAATCTCACACACACACACACACACAAACAGCTCAATCTCACACACACACACACACAAACAGCTCAATCTCACACACACACACACAAACAGCTCAATCTCACACACACACACACACAAACAGCTCAATCTCACACACACACACACAAACAGCTCAATCTCACACACACACACAACAGCACAATCTCACACACACACACACACAAACAGCTCAATCTCACACACACACACAACAGCTCAATCTCACACACACACACACAAACAGCTCAATCTCACACACACACACACACACACAAACAGCTCAATCTCACACACACACACACACACAAACAGCTCAATCTCACACACACACACACACAAACAGCTCAATCTCACACACACACACACAAACAGCTCAATCTCACACACACACACACAAACAGCTCAATCTCACACACACACACACAAACAGCTCAATCTCACACACACACACACAAACAGCTCAATCTCACACACACACACACACACAAACAGCTCAATCTCACACACACACACAAACAGCGCAATCTCTCACACACACACACAACAGCTCAATCTCACACACACACACACAACAGCTCAATCTCACACACACACACAACAGCTCAATCTCACACACACACACAACAGCTTAATCTCACACACACACACACAACAGCTCAATCTCACACACACACACACAACAGCTCAATCTCACACACACACACACAACAGCTCAATCTCACACACACACAACAGCTCAATCTCACACACACACACAAACAGCTCAATCTGACACCCACACACACACACCCACAGCTCAATCTCTCTCTCACACACACCCACAGCTCAATCTCACACAAACACAACAGCTCAATCTCAAACACACACACACACAACAGCTCAATCTCACACACACACACACACACACACACAACAGCTCAATCTCACACACACAACAGCTCAATCTCACACACACAAACAGCTCAATGTCACACACACACACAACAGCTCAATCTCACACACACAAACAGCTCAATCTCACACACACACACAACAGCTCAATCTCACACACACACACAACAGCTCAATCTCACACACACACACAACAGCTCAATCTCACACACACACACACAACAGCTCAATCTCACACACACACAACAGCTCAATCTCACACACACCCAACAGCTCAATCTCACACACACACAACAGCTCAATCTCACACACACACACAACAGCTCAATCTCACACACACACACACAACAGCTCAATCTCACACACACACACACAAACAGCTCAATCTCACACACAAACACACAAACAGCTCAATCTCACACACACACACAAACAGCTCAATCTCACACACACACACAAACAGCTCAATCTCACACACACACACACACAACAGCTCAATCTCACACACACACACAACAGCTCAATCTCACACACACACACAACAGCACAATCTCACACACACACACACAAACAGCTCAATCTCACACACACACACAACAGCTCAATCTCACACACACACACACAAACAGCTCAATCTCACACACACACACACACACAAACAGCTCAATCTCACACACACACACACACACACAAACAGATCAATCTCACACACACACAGCTCAATCTCACACACACACACACACAAACAGCTCAATCTCACACACACACACACAAACAGCTCAATCTCACACACACACACACAAACAGCTCAATCTCACACACACACACACAAACAGCTCAATCTCACACACACACACACACACACAAACAGCTCAATCTCACACACACACACACACAAACAGCGCAATCTCTCACACACACACACACAACAGCTCAATCTCACACACACACACACAACAGCTCAATCTCACACACACACACAACAGCTCAATCTCACACACACACACAGCTTAATCTCACACACACACACACAACAGCTCAATCTCACACACACACACACAACAGCTCAATCTCACACACACACACACAACAGCTCAATCTCACACACACACAACAGCTCAATCTCACACACACACACAAACAGCTCAATCTGACACCCACACACACACACCCACAGCTCAATCTCTCTCTCACACACACCCACAGCTCAATCTCACACAAACACAACAGCTCAATCTCACACACACACACACACAACAGCTCAATCTCACACACACACACACACACACACACACAACAGCTCAATCTCACACACACACACAACAGCTCAATCTCACACACACAAACAGCTCAATGTCACACACACACACAACAGCTCAATCTCACACACACACACAACAGCTCAATCTCACACACACACACAACAGCTCAATCTCACACACACACAACAGCTCAATCTCACACACACACACACACAACAGCTCAATCTCACAGACACACACCCACAGCTCAATCTCTCTCTCACACACACAGCTCAATCTCACACAAACACAACAGCTCAATCTCACACACACACACACAACAGCTCAATCTCACACACACACACACAACAGCTCAATCTCACACACACACACACACACACAACAGCTCAATCTCACACACACACACAACAGCTCAATCTCACACACACAAACAGCTCAATCTCACACACACAAACAGCTCAATCTCACACACACAAACAGCTCAATCTCACACACACACACAACAGCTCAATCTCACACACACACACAACAGCTCAATCTCACACACACACACAACAGCTCAATCTCACACACACACACAACAGCTCAATCTCACACACACACACAACAGCTCAATCTCACACACACACACACACAACAGCTCAATCTCACAGACACACACCCACAGCTCAATCTCTCTCTCACACACACAGCTCAATCTCACACAAACACAACAGCTCAATCTCACACACACACACACAACAGCTCAATCTCACACACACACACACAACAGCTCAATCTCACACACACACACACACAACAGCTCAATCTCACACACACACACACAACAGCTCAATCTCACACACACACACAACAGCTCAATCTCACACACACACACAACAGCTCAATCTCACACACACACAACAGCTCAATCTCACACACACAACAGCTCAATCTCACACACACACACACAACAGCTCAATCTCACACACACACACACAACAGCTCAATCTCACACACACACACACACACAAACAGCTCAATCTCACACACACACACACAAACAGCTCAATCTCACACACACACACACACAACAGCTCAATCTCACACACACACACACACAAACAGCTCAATCTCACACACACACACACACAAACAGCTCAATCTCACACACACACACACACAAACAGCTCAATCTCACACACACACACACACAACAGCTCAATCTCACACACACACACACACAACAGCTCAATCTCACACACACACACACAAACAGCTCAATCTCACACACACACACACACACACACACAAACAGCTCAATCTCACACACACACACACAAACAGCTCAATCTCACACACACACACACACAACAGCTCAATCTCACACACACACACAAACAGCTCAATCTCACACACACACACACAAACAGCTCAATCTCACACACACACACACACACAAACAGCTCAATCTCACACACACACACACAAACAGCTCAATCTCACACACACACACACAAACAGCTCAATCTCACACACACACACAGCTCAATCTCACACACACACACACAGCTCAATCTCACACACACACAAACAGCTCAATCTCACACACACACACACACAAACAGCTCAATCTCACACACACACACAACAGCTCAATCTCTCACACACACACACACACAACAGCTCAATCTCACACACACACACAACAGCTCAATCTCACACACACAAACAGCTCAATCTCACACACACACACAACAGCTCAATCTCACACACACACACACAACAGCTCAATCTCACACACACACACACAACAGCTCAATCTCACACACACACAACAGCTCAATCTCACACACACACACACACAACAGCTCAATCTCACACACACACAACAGCTCAATCTCACACACACACAACAGCTCAATCTCACACACACACAACAGCTCAATCTCACACACACACAACAGCTCAATCTCACACACACACACACACAAACAGCTCAATCTGACACCCACACACACACACCCACAGCTCAATCTCTCTCTCACACACACCCACAGCTCAATCTCACACACACACCACAGCTCAATCTCACACAAACACAACAGCTCAATCTCACACACACACACAACAGTTCAATCTCACACACACACACACACAACAGCTCAATCTCACACACACACACACAAACAGCTCAATCTCACACACACACACAAACAGCTCAATCTCACACACACACACACACCAGCTCAATCTCACACACACACACACACACACCAGCTCAATCTCTCTCACACACACACACCAGCTCAATCTCACACACACACACACAAACAGCTCAATCTCACACACACACACACAGCCAGCTCAATCTCACACACACACACACAGCTCAATCTCACACACACACACACAACAGCTCAATCTCACACACACACACACAACAGCTCAATCTCTCACACACACACACACCAGCTCAATCTCACACACACACACACAACAGCTCAATCTCACACACACACACAACAGCTCAATCTCACACACACACACAACAGCTCAATCTCACACACACACAACAGCTCAATCTCACACACACACACAACAGCTCAATCTCACACACACACACACAACAGCTCAATCTCACACACACACACACACAACAGCTCAATCTCACACACACACACAACAGCTCAATCTCACACACACACACACACAAACAGCTCAATCTCACACCCACACACACACACCCACAGCTCAATCTCTCTCTCACACACACCCACAGCTCAATCTCACACAAACACAACAGCTCAATCTCACACACACACACACACACACAAACAGCTCAATCTCACACACACACACAAACAGCTCAATCTCACACACACACACACACACAAACAGCTCAATCTCACACACACACACACAAACAGCTCAATCTCACACACACACAAACAGCTCAATCTCACACACACACACACAGCTCAATCTCACACACACACACACAGCTCAATCTCACACACACACACACAGCTCAATCTCACACACACACACACAACAGCTCAATCTCACACACACACACACAACAGCTCAATCTCACACACACACACAACAGCTCAATCTCACACACACAACAGCTCAATCTCACACACACACACACAACAGCTCAATCTCACACACACACACACACACAGGACATCTCCATCTCTCTCTCACACACACACAGAACATCTCCATCTCTCTCTCTCTCTCACACACACACACACACAGAACATCGCCATCTCTCTCTCTCTCTCTCACACACACAGAACATCTCCATCTCTCTCTCTCTCACACACACAGAACATCTCCATCTCTCTCTCACACACACAGAACATCTCCATCTCTCTCTCACACACACAGAACATCTCCATCTCTCTCTCACACACACAGAACATCTCCATCTCTCTCTCACACACAGAACATCTCCATCTCTCTCTCACACACACAGAACATCTCCATCTCTCTCTCACACACACAGAACATCTCCATCTCTCCCTCTCTCTCTCTCACACACACACACAGAACATCTCCATCTCTCTCTCACACACAGAACATCTCCATCTCCCTCTCTCACACACACACAGAACATCTCCATCTCTCTCTCACACACACAGAACATCTCCATCTCTCTCTCACACACAGAACATCTCCATCTCTCTCTCACACACACAGAACATCTCCATCTCTCTCTCACACACACAGAACATCTCCATCTCTCTCTCTCTCTCTCTCACACACACACACAGAACATCGCCATCTCTCTCTCTCTCTCTCACACACACAGAACATCTCCATCTCTCTCTCTCTCTCACACACACAGAACATCTCCATCTCTCTCTCACACACACAGAACATCTCCATCTCTCTCTCACACACACAGAACATCTCCATCTCTCTCTCACACAAACACACAGAACATCTCCATCTCTCTCTCTCACACAGAACATCTCCATCTCTCTCTCTCTCTCACACAGAACATCTCCATCTCTCTCTCTCACACACAGAACATCTCCATCTCTCTCTCACACACACAGAACATCTCCATCTCTCTCTCACTCACACACAGAACATCTCCATCTCTCTCTCACACACACACAGAACATCTCCATCTCTCTCTCACA